>NC_083482.1:11837904-11895404 GCF_030014155.1 Tachysurus vachellii | reverse complement strand
CCATGTCACTTCCCTCATCATTTCCCACATCACTTCCCACATCATTTCCCACGTCACTTCCCATGTCACTTCCCACATTATTTCCCACATCACTTCCCACATCACTTCCCTCATCATTTCTCACATCATTTCCCACATCATTTCACACGTCACTTCCCACGTCACTTCACACGTCATTTCCCACGTCACTTCCCTCATCATTTCCCACATCACTTCCCACATAATTTCCCACGTCACTTCCCACATAATTTCCCACGTCACTTCCCACATAATTTCCCACGTCACTTCCCACATAATTTCCCACGTCACTTCCCATGTCACTTCACGCATTACTTCACACATTATTTCCCACATCACTTCCCATGTCATTTCCTCATTATTTCCCACCTCACTTCCCTCATCACTTCCCTCATCATTTCCCACATCACTTCACACATTATTTCCCATATTATTTCCCACGTCACTTCCCACATCACTTCCCTCATCATTTCCCACATCACTTCACACATTATTTCCCACATCACTTCCCATGTCATTTCCTCATTATTTCCCAGCGTCACTTCCCACATCATGGGTGAGCTGGTTGTTATTTTCTGATCTTCTTCATCCAGAGTTGCTCACCGGATGTTTTTGTGCCTCCGCCACTGAGGGTTGGATGCATCGTGTTTCATCGTGTCTGTCCATCCTTCCAGGATTCTTGTTACTGTTATAGGACCATAAAGAACGACTGAATGTGTGTACGATGTGTATTAAACTCTCACTGTATCCAGCAAAGGAACCGTGTTGAATTTGGTATCATTCAAAGGTCACAGCAAGGTCAAATAGCTTTGTTTTGTCTTGTTTTGTTCTTTAATAGCGTCCTTCCTGTTATTTTAAGGAAAAGTGTATTATAAGTGTATTGCAGCCATGCAAATTTATTACAAGAAGGACTAGACTCATTGGCAGCGAAGGCATGGACGTCGACGCCAGAGTTTTATTGTTAACCAATAAAAATGATTCCGTGTTATTTAATTTGGTGACTTGTAAGATTGATGTGGTTGCATTAGGAGGAGAATAAAACCCACATGACCCAAATTACCCTCAGGAATAAAAAGCATGAATGACTGAAATACACTCGCCTCAAAATAACCGAAACTAATGAAATAAAGGAAATTAAACACAAGAATGGTCTTGTACAACACAAATCCCATCAGACCTGAAGACTGTACACGTCAAATGTGTGATCAGACCCTCTGCTTTCATGTTCTGTTGAAAATCTCCATACACACACACACACACACACACACACACACAGTTAGGGAACATCATTTTAATGTGCAGTGTGGAGTGTGTTCTGCTGTAAGGAGGTTAAAATCTCAGCTCTAATGATCTCCCTGAGGAGCTGTAGTCAGAGCTCACACACACACACACATACACACACATGCATGCACAAAAGCACACACATACACAAATACACACAAATACATACACTACAGTACCTGCTCAGCTGCAGTCAGAGCTCCCAAACACAAACGCACAAAACCACTCTCTCTCTCTCTTTTTCTCTCACACACATACACACATGCACACACATGCACACACTCACACACACACACAAACACACACACACAAACACACACACTACCTGTTCATTTGGCTTCTGCACAGTATTTGTATGAATGGTTGTTCTAATAAAGAGTGACTTGCATGGATTGTGTGTAATTGTGCATAATTTGAAATATTAAGACTTACTTGATGAAGTGTGTGTGTGTGTGTGTGTGTGTGTGTGTATGTGTGTCTAACAGAGATCTTTCCTACAATGAGATTGAAGAGCTGCCTTCCTTGCAGGGTTGTGTGAGTCTTCAGGACATGTGAGCATCTCTCATTCTCTCTCTAGCCAACAGTTCCTTATCTTCCTCTGTTCTTTTAAAATGCAGGCGTTTGATATGATCTCTCTCACGCTCTCTCTCTCTCTCCCTCTCTCTCTCTCTCTCTCTCTCTCTCTCTCTCTCTCTCTCTCTCTCTCTCTGTCCCTCTCTCTCCCTCTCTCTCACTCTCTCTCATGCTCTCTCTCACTCTCTCTCACTCTCTCTCTCACTCTCTCTCACTCTCTCTCATGCTCTCTCTCCCTCTCTCTCTCACTCTCCCTCTCTCTCTCTCTCTCTCTCTCTCTCTCTCTCTCTCTCCCTCTCTCTCCCTCTCTCTCACTCTCTCTCATGCTCTCTCACTCTCTCTCTCTCACTGTCTCTCACTCTCTCTCATGCTCTCTCACTCTCTCTCTCACTCTCTCTCTCTCTCTCTCTCTCTCTCTGCAGAACGCTGCAGCAGAACCACATTCAGCAGCTGGAGCGTGACACTTTCCTTGGCCTAACCAACCTCAGAATCCTGTAATTAATTTCTCAGAATATAAGGACAAAGGATGTGATTCTCAGCCTTGTGACTTTCTTTCTTTCTTTCTTTCTTTCTTTCTTTCTTTCTTTCTTTCTTTCTTTCTTTCTTTCAAGAGAACGTCTGTTGTTTGGCTCACAGCTTAGTGACTAATGTGTGGAGCGCTGCTGAGGAGTAGCACTTTCTCCAGCCCTCATGATGAGCCAGATCTTTGTGATAATAACCCTAAAACGAGATTACTGCACATGAGTGTGTAGGTGGAATCTGGCTGGCTTGTGAAACAGGGTGTGTTGAGAATAAAGGCATTATCAGAAAGAGAACATAGATGTCCTGCTGCTGGAGCCAATCAAATTATACATTTTTGTATCAGATAACGTTTCAGTCATATTTTTTAGCATAATATTTTTGGGGTAGAAATGTAACTTTTGCGGGAACATTGGAAATTTAATTGAAAATTGGACTTAGAAGCCTTTATTATCACCCCATTGATGGTGGCACTGACCAATGAGCAGTGGGGTTTCCAGCTAGGGCCGGGCCGACGATCAGACACGGTAACGTCTGTCATGCTCCTGTGCTGCATTCAGAATGAAAACTTTTAAATGCAGTTTTATTTATAATTGAGATTCAGGCAAAAAAGGAAATGATTCAAGTCTCCAGGTTTCAGTACCGTATGTTATAATAAGTTTTCCCTTTTCACAACACTTTTATGCGAAAGTTGCCTGACATAAGCAGTGCACTTCCAAAAAAAAAAAAAAAAAGGCACTTTAGCCTCGTGTCTGCATTTAGAGAGGCGAAGACGTCATGCAAGTCTGGTGTCTGATGCGCTTATGGAATAAAAGAAAAAAGAAAAAAAAAAAAGAACATGTTTTTAATGTCACGCCCCATGTCGAGCCTGTCCGCCTACTTAGCGTTTATTTGTAACTGCGAACATTTCATCTGATCCCAACAGTAAAAGCAGTGAAGCAGTGAACGCCAACGTGTTACACTACAAGCTGTACAAGAAACCCTATAGCCATCTTCCTGGCTAGGATTGTATTTAGGTTTCCTGTGGATAATATCACTTGCATAAAGACTTTTTGGATAAAAGTTTGGATAATAAGTGGATTGAATGTATTTAAAGGTGTAAGTCTAAACGTCTGCTATTTATCGAACTCTCTTTAGAGACCTGAGCAGGAACGAGCTGAAGTTCATCCACCCAGATGCCTTCCACTCTCTCAGCGCTCTGACCAGCCTGTGAGTCCAGAACGTTCTCGCACTTACATCTGACAGTGCAGTGAACTCGCATTGTGCTTTTTCACATCTAAAAGTAGAGGTGCAATAATATTGATTTTTAACGACGGATCCAGGTGTCAACAACCAGCTCATTGCTAGAATGCAGATATTCTACACACACGCACATGCACACATGCAGACACATTGTGTAAGCATGCATCTGTACAGTATGTTCTTATGGATCTGTTTGCTTTGTCTAGGGATCTGAGCATGAATCTTTTAGCCAGTGTTCCTACAGCCGGACTAAACGCCCTGAACCAGATCAAGCTGACAGGCAACATGAACATGAGGAGCAGCCTGAGCGCCGTCGGCCTCCCCAAGCTCAGGTGAGCCGAGCCGAGTCGAGTCGAGTGGTCCTGACTGATTGCAGGTCATTCGGGGCTCTTCGGTGTCCCACTTTACTTAGCTTGAATAATGTCTTGATAATTTCACCTTCATCTGAGGTGAGATTTTATTACACCAATGATACGCACAGAAGGGCAAGTTTAACATTTAAACTCTTATGGTCTTATTTTCACACCATCTCTCTCTCTGTCTCTCTCTTTCTGTGTCTGTGTGTGTGTGTGTGTGTGTGTGTGTGTAGGTCTATATCAGTGCCATATGCATATCAGTGCTGTGCTTTCATTGCCTGTGATGGCACACGGAGTTCCTTGGAAAGAGAGGACAGGAGGAAAGGCATAGGTACGATACTCTCAGATCTGCACCATTACTTTTATCTCTTTTACTTCTGACTAAATGCCTCACTGCCTCATGTGTACAGTGGACAGTTTTGTCCTTCTGAATGACCTAAAATTAAGTTATGTTTATATTCCAGATGTTGCCTGTGAGGTTTTTTTAAAATAATAATTGTTTGTATATATTTTTTATTTATCTTGCCGTGTGTGCATATGTGTGTGCATGTGTGTGTGTGTGTGTGTCTGTGTGTGTGTGTGTAGGTGTGGTTGAGGAGATGGAGAGGCCTGCCCTGCTCATGCATTGTTCTCCTTCTCCAGGTCAGTACACAAACTAAATTGTAAATGAATCAGTGTTTGTCTATTTAACAATAAAATTAATCTTGTTTCAGCCTTTTATGATAATTCTATTTATTTGTTATTCATCTTTATTTCTCATTAATTTCACGACAAACTCCAAGCACATGGAAAAGGTCATTTAGACATAAAGACATATACATGTTTAAAAATCTATAGTGCGTACATTTAGCTGTACTACATGGACAAAAATGACAGCTTTGACACTAGATTATGCAGAACTCATTATATTGTTAATATCTAAGCATAACAGGAGTGTAAAAAGTCAAAATACACAGGATCTACAACACAGTTGTGGTCTTGTGGTTGTGGTCCACACTTGGTTAATATATTACTAAGCAACAAAATGTTTATATCAAGAAACTAAACAAAATGAGTGTGATGAGTGTGAACTCATTCATTCTGTGAAATTAATTACGATTGCCTCAGATAAATCCAATCAACTTAAATAAACCTGATCAACTCAAATAGTCCTGATCAACTCAAATAGTCCTGATCAACTCAAATAGTCCTGATCAACTCATATAGTCCTGATCAACTCAAATAGTCCTGATCAGCTCAAATAGTCCTGATCAGCTCAAATAGTCCTGATCAACTCAAATAGTCCTGATCAACTCAAATAGTCCTGATCAACTCATATAGTCCTGATCAACTCAAATAGTCCTGATCAGCTCAAATAGTCCTGATCAGCTCAAATAATCCTGATCAGCTCAAATAATCCTGATCAGCTCAAATAATCCTGATCAGCTCAAATAGTCCTGATCAGCTCAAATAGTCCTGATCAACTCAAATAGTCCTGATCAGCTCAAATAGTCCTGATCAGCTCAAATAGTCCTGATCAGCTCAAATAGTCCTGATCAACTCAAATAGTCCTGATCAGCTCAAATAGTCCTGATCAGCTCAAATAGTCCTGATCAACTCAAATAGTCCTGATCAGCTCAAATAGTCCTGATCAACTCAAATAGTCCTGATCAGCTCAAATAAACCTGATCAGCTCATAATTGTGCTTTAGAAAAAAAAGTTTTTTGCAGTTACAACGTCTTTGTTAGTGTGTAAAAAGTTATCGAAGCAATATTTAGAATGTGGTTCATATTGGGTGTTTGGTTTTATATATATTTCTGTTAGACTGGATGACAATTCAGTCTCTTTTTTGTCCTTGACCCCTATGCAGAAGAAAAACACATTTATCTAAAGCAGACGTCAGACAAATGTATTTTTATCCTACAGAATTATACGGACTCAAATGCAGGTCAAAGCAAAAGATGGATCTTAAAATGCCATTTAAAAGGTGGAGCTGGTCCTAGTAGAAATGTATGAATTCTTCCATAGCTTTGCTAAACAAATATAAATGATGGTCCAGCATTGCAGAACCTTTCATCTGCCTCATGTACCCCAGTGGGATGATGGCAGTGAACTCCAAATTAGGCTTTCAGCAAATAGCCACAATTCAACCCTGATGAAACCGTACCTCAGGCAACTTGAACCGCTCGTGGCTGAAAATTGACTCGCAGCACAAACATTAAATGTGATTGATTGCTTGAGGTTCATATTTTGGCTCTGACAATACAACACTGAAAAGTTAGCCTTTATAGCTATCGCTTCTTTGACATGACCAACATCATATGACAACAAATCCATTAGCAAGTAAATGTGCTAATGTGCTATCGGTTCCCACATTTTGGTTGCCTGGAAACATGGACTAGACTAATAAACAGTAGATTTACAGTAATATAACAGGTAATACACTATAGTCCCCTACTGTAGTTAGCTAGTTAAGTGCATAGACACAGACACAAAGGTTATTAAATTGTCATGTAGTGGACAACCACAAAACCTGAAAAGGCACCACATTGTTTATTAGCCAGTTATGTTTTCTCTTTATCTCATTAGACATGAGTGGAATCTGGGTAAGATTATTTTTTCTCTGTGTTTATGACTGTATTAGCAGAAGGGTAATATGACAGCTTTATGCAGGGCTGCTTGATCCAGCACTAAAAATCTATGAGTGCAGGTCAAATGAAGCCAAACAAACCATTACACCGGATACCAGCATGTTCTCGTTAAAAACATACTTATGTCACAAATATTGCATACTTGTTCGTGTTAATTTTCTGCTCTGCTTTTTATCTTCCCTCAGGTGCATTTAAGCCGTGCGCCCACCTGCTTGGCAGCTGGATGATTCGCCTGACTATATGGTTCATCTGCCTGGTGGCTCTCCTGTTTAACTGCCTCGTCCTAGTTGCAACCCTTTCTCCACAGAGCTGTCCGCTTTCACCCACGCGCCTGCTCGTGAGCATCCTAGCATCATCCAACCTGCTCACAGGTTTCTACGTGACTGCACTGGTAGTCCTGGATGTTGCCACCTGGGGCTCGTTTGCATCCTATGGCGTGTGGTGGGAGACGAGTGTTGGGTGCCAGGCGCTCAGCATGCTGGCCATGTTCTCATCCGAGTGGGCTGTCCTGGTGTTGCCTCTGGCCGCTGTGGAGCGCAGCCTGGCTGTCCAGGCACTGATGGGTAAAGCGGGAGCACTAAGGAGCTGCGACCGGAGGGGTCAGAGAAGGAAGTTTGGACTGGCTGCAGTGCTTCTGGGTGTACTGGCAGCTGGGGTAGCATTTTTAAGCCTGTATCAAGGAGCAGTAGAGGGTTCTCCACTGTGCCTGCCCTTCTCTGGAGGTTTGGCACCTGGGCTGGGTGTGACAGTGGCACTGGTGTTGCTGAACACACTTGCATACCTGTTGAGCGCCGTGATATACACAAGGCTCTACTGTGGTCTTGGCCGGGCACAGCTTGCCGATCCAGAACAAGCAGGTTCTGTGAGGCACGTCGCGTGGCTTATTTTTACCAATTGCATCTTCTTCTGCCCTGTTGCAGCCTTCTCCTTTGCCCCACTGCTGACCGGGATGGGAAGTGCAGCCGGAAGCCCGGACATGGCAAAATCAGTTACGTTGATCTTCTTTCCTCTGTCTGCTTGCCTGAACCCAGTGCTGTATGTGTGCTTCAGCCCTGCCTTCCGGCACGACTGGCTCCGGCTAAGGGGGCGGCTCAGACTCGGGAGAGTTGGGAAAGCCATTGGTACCGGTCCAGTGGGCATCACCAGATCAGCTGAAGGTGAAGTCTCGAGTGAACTGGGCTACGAATGTGGCATGTGCGAACGCTGCGAGGCAGCTCTTCTAGCAAGAGCATCTTCATCGTCTGCCTCGTCGTCTTCCTCTTCCTCCTGCACATGCAGACATTTAGTGAAGTGGCACAGTTGCCCGGCGCTTACAGCGGGTGAGGTTCCATGCTTGCGTTCCGAGGGTGACTGGGCCGACTGCGGTACTCTGTCAGCGCACTCGGAATACGCAGACGAGGGAGATTCGTTTGTATCGGACAGCTCGGAGCAGGCGCAAGCATGCGGCCGCGCCTGTTTCTGCCAGAGTCGTGGCTTACCTTTAGTGCATTACTCTTACAATGTGCCCAGCATTAAAGACTGAGAATGAGTCACTGCAAACACACACACACACACACACACACACACTTTTCACATTTTCACTTATTCACTACAGAGTGTCTGCCTCACATGGCACACACAAGCACCGTATATTAGGCGATTTGAGATATGCCTGGGAGCCTGAGACATTCAACTGGCCAGGAAGCACTTTTAAACTCATCAGTGTGTGTGTGTGTGTGTGTGTGTGCGTGTGCACACACATGTGAAGCGATGTTGACGCCTCGTCAGTAACTAAAAAGGGGAACTGACAATACGAAAAAGACTCACTGAGCCAAATGTCAGCAGGACTTGAATTGTTTTCTGTTTTTTTTTTCTTCATGTCTGCATGGCTGCAACGAGCTGACTGACTTCCATAATCCTTAAAGAACACAAAGCCGAGCGCTACCGCCCACCCCTCACTCTTCGACAGAACTTCGGTTTGCAAAGATTTTTGTTAAGCAGGGATAAATGTCTCTAAGCTGAGAAGCTTTTTTTTTTTTTTGTCATGATTTTGTTCTTCACTGTTGGCATTCCTTGTTTTATTGACCTCAGCATGTGACGAAAGTGTGGGATCTTTACCCATGTAGCTGCATACATGTGCATGTTAGTCATGGAGAATGTAACATAACACAGAAACTTTTGAAGAGTGTGTCTATTTTTACTGCCTCTTTTCTTGGAAATTCTGCTAATATTTAGCACCGGCCAGCAGCCATTCCCTCGCACTGTTCAGTCCATCATGTGCTTCGACGGAGCCTTCGGGGGGAAACGGCAGTCCGAAGGCACAAAATAACGGACGTCAATTCTAATTACGTTTGTGGCGCTCTCAGCTGTAGCAGTCATCGTTAGCAACGTAGACATTAGCAACGGCTTTATCGTACACTTAGTTCCCTAATTTATAAACATGAAATATATGTAAAATTGTTTCAGTTATATTAATGTAAATAATTCAGAGCTTATGGTACTGTATATGACACATGTTCGGACTTTCATATTACAAGTTCTTGTTGCTGCATTCTGTCATCACACGGATAAAAAAAGCTCAGGCCCCATTTTTCGGAAAGGTTATACAGCTTTGTATATGATGGTTAATTCTACGTATGTCTGGTGAATATGGAATAGATTTCAAATCTAAATATATACTGTACGTGTGGAATAAAACACTAAAGCAGGCGCTGTTATCGGAAAATAATGACATTGATTATTTTTCAATAACCCACGCCTAGTTGTGTTTTATTCCTCAGATCCAACAGCAACATATCAGTTAAAATCGTTTATTCGTGTCAAAATTTGAATGATTTTTACTTTCTTTGACTATTGTGGCACATCCATGTCATGAGACACTTTATTTTGTTATCACTCACGTTACAGCAGCTAGAAACAATCACCAGCATCTCTGTTTTTCTTTCTGTTGAAGTTACTGATACTAGAAAACACAGCTTAGGTTGCAAAACACTTAAAAATACTAAAGAATCCTTCCATAAATGTTAAACATACATCTGGGTACAGAGGCTACGCTATAACCGTGATCTACATGTTTGTCATTGTGAACATGGCTTCCATTATGAACAGGTTTTCATTAAAAAATATACAGTCAACATTTTACAAAAGCTCCTCCTTTTTTAACTTTTTTATATTGCATTTCGTCCCAGTAATGTTTCTCACACTAGGGTCATCATGGACTCAATACTCAAGAGCATGAGCGGTTTTATCGATCGATAAACGACGTTACGTTTCCTTGTCTCGTGTTCTATTTAAGATTAATATACTGCCATAATAACTATAATTTTATACACAACATATTTACCTTCTTCACCACCACCATGTCCAGAATGCAAACATGTATATCATCTATACTGGTGTTTTTACCCTCATCTCAGTGAACAGAAACCTTTCCATGTCACTTTTCACTTCTTGCAGATAGAATACTTTCATCCAGGTTTTATTTAGTTTAATTTATATTGCTGTGTTAGACAAATAAGCTTCCACCAGCTGATGTTTAAGCTTAATCTCTTAAATGCAATAGTAATTAATGTCACTAACAAATTCCAGATGGTTGAGTGTGTCGTTTCTGTCATGATTCTATCTTTTTACGTTCGTCTGTGTTCGAGTGTTGTAAATTATTTGTGTAATCGAGAATGGGATGCATCGTCTAACCATGGAAGCTACCTCTTTAACTGTAGCGGCTGCCGGTCATGTGCAGAGTGGATGAGAGAGTGGTGGCTCATGTGTTTTATGTTCTTTATGTTTTATGTCGACTGTATGATTAATCGCGCTGTAAATACGTCTAGTTTGTATTGTCACTGAATGAAAGTCAGATTTTAGTTTATACCAATTGTGGGAGGAAATTGTGTACGGTATATATATAGTAAATTTTGTAAAGCAAACCATATAAAGTACATTGCTTAAAGTCTGAGGCTGGTTTCTTTTTTCTTTGTCCTTCATTTCATTTCATACTTGGCTTATTAGTGACAGCATGACATGATTTTATATGTGTATATATATATATATATATATATATATATATATATATATATATATATATATATATATATATATATATATATATATTCACTTACCGGCCACTTTATTAGGTACACCTGTCCAACTGCTCATTAACGCAAATGTCTAATCAGCCAATCACATGGCAGCAACTCAATGCATTTAGGCATGTAGACATGGTCAAGACGATGCAGTTCAAACCGAGCGTCAGAATGGGGAAGAAAGGTGATTTAGGTGACTTTGAACGTGGCATGGTTGTTGGTGCCAGACGGGCTGGTCTGAGTATTTCAGAAACTGCTGATCTACTGGGATTTTCACGCACAACCATCTCTAGGGTTTACAGAGAATGGTCCGAAAAAGAGAAAATATCCAGTGAGCAGCAGTTCTGTGGGCGCAAATGCCTTGTTGATGCCAGAGGTCAGAGGAGAATGGCCAGACTGGTTCGAGCTGATAGAAAGGCAACAGTAACTCAAATAACCGCTCGTTACAACTGAGGTATGTAGTAGAGCATCTCTGAATGCACAACACGTCGAACCTTGAGGCGGATGGGCTACAGCAGCAGAAGACCAGACCAGTACTAGTAAGGTGTACCTAATAATGTGGCCGGTGAGTGTGTATATATATATATATATATATATATATCCCCAATAGATATCTTTTCACTTACTTACCAATTAAGGGGAACTTACCAATTACCAAGGGCAAAACCCAGGATTAGCCCCATTTGACCTCCCAGCACAAAGTCAAGCTGTGTTTTTAAACAGGCTTTGAAATGCAGGATAAACCTCAGACCTCCAGAAACCTTTCTTAATATCTATTACTGTCCCTCTATAGCTTTCATAGTTTATACATCTGAGAGCATTTTCAAGTGTTATGATCTTTAGTAACCCTGTAGTGCTGGTTAAGGCTCCTGCTGGATACAGAGCCTGTCTTAGGAGCCTGGGATGTAACGTGGAGCTCCAAAGACATGCTCGTTTACACCTGAGGGTTGTTTTGCACTAGCCCAAATAACTCACTCACTGTTATCTTTTTTGGGAGATGTCTAGAGAACCAGTCAGTGAGAGTAGAGTTTCAACTGAACTAGACATGTGTCTTCACTGCTAGTAGTTTAAAAGAAGAATCCTTTGCTTGCAGTTTTGCCAATTCAAATAGTTTAAAAAAGGAAAATCTGTCATTCGCATCTCGAATTAAAAAAAAAAAAATCCTCCCGAAATCCCAAAATCAAACATTTCTGTCTGCAACAATCACAAAAAAACCTCCAGAGGGACTGATATATGGATGTAAAAATTGTTTTCATTTAGCCTCGTCATGAATATGAAATAAATTGAGGTCCAAGTATGTTTATATATGTATATAATATGCTACAGTTTTCCACTGAGAGAACCTGCTGGATCTTTTGTCTTTTTCTGTAGACCGAAGCTCTATATGCACACACCCTCCATCCACGGATTCTCTTCACTGCTGAAGTAAAAGCATGACCCTGTGAAAGCACAGAGGCCTCAGACACCGCCAGGAGGAGATTGAGGGTTTTCTAATAAAGCCTTGAAATGTACTTCTTTCTCTTTTTTTACCTTATCAAACCCCTGATGCATTACTCGTGGGACTGAGAAATTTAAAGAGTAGCCCCTGCAGCCAGCCTCGGCGTCTGCAGGAATCTGCTCTCTCATAACTTAAGCAGAGCCAAAAATAAGTGCTTTGTCACCACTACAACGGTTTAATGCTAGTAAAATCCTTCTTTATAAGATTCCTGTAATTGATCGCCGAAGCTGCAGAAATGTGGACAAGGCCTTCATTTGTCACGATGAGCTCTTTGGATCTATCCGGCGTTTATGGTCTGTTCCGTCAGCTTATGACTGTCGAGCTTGAATCTTGGATCTTTGGGACAGAAGGGAATTATCTGTCCTGTCGAAAGCATACTAAACAATCACTCCTAGTGTAGGCCCTGCTGTCGGTGGAGAATGAATAGCTTTGATTAGGCAGAGGGAGAAGCAGAATGGGCTGCCAGGGTTCTGTGTTACCTTAATGCTCTCAGGGGTAACACGAGGCTGTTCGCACTGCCTTTCAGCAGCGGCTGGGAAGAGACTGATTACTAAGACTAATGTGATCATCAGCGCAACTCAATGTAGGGCTCGTGACAGGCAATACAACATGTAATTAGTGATTCTGACAAGGGAAAAAACGCAGGGAGGATTTCGATCGACTCGGCCCAAGCTACTTTGATGTTGCAGCACTAGGTGGCAGCGGTGCTCAGACAGTTCACATGTTACTGCAGGACTAAGCGCTGTGTAGCAAGTCTAGCAGCCATACTCAGCATACTACTGTATACACAGCACACATTACCCACACAGATGGGAACAGAATCAGTTCCTAGATACAGGGTTAGGATTTGCTGTTGCCACATTCTACAAAACATATGTACACTTTTTTAATGAATGGAAAAATGTCAGCAATACCAACCACCACTGATGACAAATGAACAGTATGATCTATGAGCTTCGTCTCTCCGCACAGCAAATTCATACATTTTTTATATGTTGTTGTGATTAGAAAACACCGTCCTGAACAGATTTTTTTTATTTTTATTTATTTTATATATATATATATTTTTTCCCATGTACCTCAACTACAGAAAAAAGGAAGAGAAACACATTTGATTTCGATTCCGCTGAAATCCGCCAACACACTGATTGTCTAAAACAAACTGCTATTTATTGATTTACTATGTTGATGTTCCGACTTTATTTCCGACCTTATTCATCGCCTACAACTGACTTTGTTTACCCTTATCTACCAGAAAGCCTGGGAAAGTTTAAAAAAGTTCTTAAAAACATTTCTACATCGATTAGATAAAATATTTTTATGTTTTCTTAAAATAGAGGTGTCAGTATGCTATTAGCGGGAAAACAACCGACTTTGCTCAAAACTGTTTTTGTAACATTCGGCTGCTTCCTAGCGAGTTCATCCAGCATCACTGCAACATCTACGTCAGGTTTTTACCAGACCAACACGTTCCAAAGCTTTCATAAGTATTTACCTCCTTGATCTTTTCTACATTTTGTGTAGAGATCAAATCTGGTATTAAAGTTTTTATTTTTTTTTTTGGACCTTATTTTGAATCTACATGAAAGTATTGCATGTTGCATGTTCTCCCGGTGCCTCGGGGGTTTCCTCCGGGTACTCCGGTTTCCTCCCCCGGTCCAAAGACATGCATGGTAGGTTGATTGGCATCTCTGGAAAATTGTCCGTAGTGTGTGATTGCGTGAGTGAATGAGTGTGTGTGTGTGTGCCCTGAGATGGGTTGGCACTCCGTCCAGGGTGTATCCTGCCTTGATGCCCGATGACGCCTGAGATAGGCACAGGCTCCCCGTGACCCGAGGTAGTTCGGATAAGCGGTAGAAGATGAATGAATGAAGGAATGAAAATTATAACATTGCCCATAAATTAATTTACAAATCTAAAATTGCATAAGTAATCACCTAAATTAGTTGTGGTACAACATCTCCTCATAAGAAATCATGTACAGTAATAATCGAATGGAGTGAAGCGTTCAGTTAAAGTCACATTATTTTAGTATAAATATCCTGAAAATCAAGTTTTTAGAGGACATTCCTTAAAACATCACGAATGTGATACACGTCGAGGAAACAATTCTGAAAAAGTATCATTCGGTCTGTATCCCAGATATTACTGACGCTATCTTTTTTTTTAAAAAAAAAGGGAAGAATATTTCACGGTAACAATCTGCCTAGCGACGGACGTCGGTCAGAAGTCATTGAGTGGGG
The DNA here is from genome assembly GCF_030014155.1 of Tachysurus vachellii. Classification (NCBI taxonomy): domain Eukaryota; kingdom Metazoa; phylum Chordata; class Actinopteri; order Siluriformes; family Bagridae; genus Tachysurus; species Tachysurus vachellii. Next base: position 11,880,986 of record NC_083482.1, on the reverse strand, counting down.
AAGAAGGTGATTAGTTAGAGAAGCAAGGTGAATTGACTGCTCTAACATACCCCCAGTGCTCTGAGGTTGACTTCCGTCCCATCCAGGCTGTATTGCATGATAGAAAACTATCAAATTTCGTATCGTATTTCATCTCACTGAAAAAAGTAATTGAAAACTACCCTGTTTACCATCACATATGCGTTTTTGTCAGAAAAACACTTTTTCAAAGCCGGTGTTGACATCCAACGATGGGCTAGGGATCCACCATGGCTGTGAACAGGATAAATCAATCACTAAAGTAAGTTGCCTACAGATTCTCATCCCTAATACTCCAACTACGCAAACTCTGTAACTCTGATGCTTTTCCAGTGATTCTCTCATCTGGCAAAGAGATGATTGCACTCTACTGAGCGGAAAAGTAGCTGCTTGATAGATGGTTCATTGCTATCCCAGCCTTTGCTCTACTGAAACCTCAGAAAGTGGCAATATAAACAAGCCCCTGGCAATGTTTTTATTGTACGTAGTCTGAATCCTCATCGATATCAGATGTGGATGTTTCGAGGACTCGTTCACACGTGCCATATTCTGCTCAGCTTTCTGTTGGAAGATGACAAATGTAACAATGAACAAATTTATATTTTGTCCATAATGTGCAGCCTTAAAATGAAACTGAAAACGACCGTCTTCGACTTCATATTAAACGATGGAAAAGATGAAACTCTAAAAAAAAGTATTCTACTTACTCTTATTTATACCACGCTGCATGTTGAAATCTTTAATCTGCTATTGATCATTTTTATTTAAAAATGTAAATAGTTTTAAAGAGTTTAGAAACAACAAATTGAATACAGTAGGTCATATTTGTCAGGATTAAAGATGATCAATAAGTTATAATAAGTAAGTTCAATAAGTAAGTAATAAGTAAGATCAATAAGTAAGTTAAGCTCAGAGTTTCTCGCTGATTTGAAACTTTCTGATTTTTAAATCAAATAGTAGATTAGATTATTTAACAAATACACACAAACAACTCTTGAGGATGGTGAAATAAAAGATCAGTGACTATACTACAGTACCTCATCTAATATTTTTGCTATTTTTGTTCCATATCATTAGATATAACTATAAATGGATAAAAATGTGCTGTTTGATGTGTTAAATTCTAAACTATTATGTTTAAAGGAAATTAATCACTTTGGAAAGTTCTCTTATTGGAAAATAAGCCATAAAGTCTCACGTACCCAAAGCACTGATCATTTTCCTATAAGAACAAACCCCTATATCTTTTATTCCTAACTTTCATTCATTCATTTTCTACCAATTATCCGAACTACCTCGGGTCACGGGGAGCCTGTGCCTATCTCAGGCGTCATCGGGCATCAAGGCAGGATACACCCTGGACGGAGTGCCAACCCATCGCAGGGCACACACACACACTCTCATTCACTCACGCAATCACACACTACGGACAATTTTCCAGAGATGCCAATCAACCTACCATGCATGTCTTTGGACCGGGGGAGGAAACCGGAGTACCCGGAGGAAACCCCCGAGGCACGGGGAGAACATGCAAACTCCACACACACAAGGTGGAGGCGGGAATCGAACCCCCAACCCTGGAGGTGTGAGGCGAACGTGCTAGCCACCGTGACCCCTATTCCTAACTTATTATATAAAATTGATCTATTTGTGATATATGAAGGATGCATTTTACTGCAGACTCCTAGGTTTTTCTGTAAGAGATAAGTGAGTCTGCAGAAATGCTGCTATTCTAAATATAACAAACCTTCAGATCACTGATTATAGCTTCTAAATATACGTTCTTAAAGTCACCTTCAAAGGGTCGTTTTACTGTATGAACAGCGAGAGTGTAAAGAGATTGCATGTTAGACTATAAACCTATAAAATGGCCTTTAACCTAAGATTTTTCACCCTCTTTTCTCGTTACTTGACCTAACAGAATATTGCTTCAAATTGTAGCTAATAATATCCTGTAATTTTAACACAGACGTAGCTCAATAGTCTGTTCTATTCTAGGTAAAAAGCCAGCCGTACTTCTGGCGCCTCTGAGGAAGAAGTTTGGCGTTTCCATTCACAATTTAGCAAGGCCATTGCACTCTTAAGTGGGCGCTGATTTGATTAACCTACTTCATAACTGCGGAATTATAAAGCATTCGTCATTAGCTGTATAAAGCAACTCTGCTGTTTTTCATTTCCAGCGTATATCCGTCGAACAGTTCTACATTGCTAATGATGTGAGGTGGTGTAGCAGACCGTAGACTCACATGCAGCAGCAAAAGTAGCAAATTAAAGCCCAGACAAAAAGGATGAAGTGTTCGGAAACCCGACAGCACTGATTTGTCATAGACCTAAAAAAAAAACCCCAAAAAGCTTTGGCGTAATTATATGCATTTTAATTATCATGCTCATTCACTGTTTATTAAATCTGTGATTTATATGGAAACATACTGTGTGGTCTAAATGAAGCGTTAAGGATGAAGCATGAATGCAAGAGAAGAAAAAAAACATACTATAGCAGGCAAAGCTTCTGCATCAAACGTAACCGGATTATAAGTCTGGAAATCCATAATTTAGGGTTTCACTATGGCATGGACTTTTACAAGAATTCAATAAATGGAGTCATTAACATGTAAAAAATCATTTAAAGGACAATAGCAAAGAAGCAGGTCCAATCCAAATCATCTTCCTGTAATTTCTGGGCGAAGTACGGTGCTGGATAGAGGATCAGTGAAGCCGTGGAATAAAACAAAGAAAAGTCATTAGCATTCAGAACACCACAGTTTTTTCATCTTGGTTAAGGAAATTATGGCATTGAAGAAGTAGGCCCACAAGCCAAGTGCTTAAGAGTCTGCCCACTTCCTATTCATCCTGTTGCACCAAAAGATTACATCCATGCATTATAGATGCTCTGAGAAGGAGAGCCAAATTCTTTAAATATGCTGCCGGTCACTAACAAAGAAACTATTTGACTTCTCTCATATATAAGAATGTATAACATTAAAATATGAAGTAAATTAACATTATCTATAGAGTATTGAGTGTTTATGAAGGTACCACACCAGCCATGTATCTACAGTATATGAACTTCCAAATATATCTACTGCCATTGAGATGTTCAGCATTTTATACCGTTACAACTTAAAAGTGAAATGGATTGAGCTGGGATTATATGCCATGAATCTATTCAACATACCCATATTACTGAAATCTGGAGAAAATTCAACATAGTTTAAATTGTGTCTTATTTACAAATAAAAAAAAATGATTGCATAAGTATTCACTACGCTATTTCTATGAAACCTCAAATTTGTTGCAGTGCAATCTGTATTATCTGTGTAATCAGAGCACCACGTGATTTAAAGTGCAGCTGATGCTTCAAGACCGTATACTGTAGGTTGTTAAACCTAACCTACTTAAATCAACAGCATCATGAAAATCAAGAAGCTGTCGAAAGAAGAAGAGGAAAGACATTCTGAAATAGTATCCATTAGTGTCTGAGTAAAACCAAACTTTGACCATCTAATGGAACCCCATTAAATAAAAAAAAAAGAAGGAATGTGGCACAGCCGTGAGGAGGTAAAGGCCACCTAAACATGACTGATGCCTTCTTTACCTTTACATTGAACATTACAGAAAATGTGAAACATTCAAAAATGGATGATATGGTTTGTAACTCACAGTTTACCAGCTGACAATTAGCTATAACTCTCATTCAACAGCTAGAAATATTTAAAGAAACAGGCTACACTCACTCACTCACTCACTCACTCATTCACTCATTTTCTACCGCTTATACGAACTACCTAATCTAGATACGAACTACCTACCTATACGAACTACCTAAACTAACTATCTCAGGCGTCATCGGGCATCAAGGCAGGATACACCCTGGATGGAGTGCCAACCCATCGCAGGGCACACACACACACACTCTCATTCACTCACACACTAAGGACAATTTTCCAGAGATGCCAATCAACCTACCATGCATGTCTTTGGACCGGGGGAGGAAACTGGAGTACCCGGAGGAAACCCCCGAGGCACGGGGAGAACATGCAAACTCCACAAAAAAAAAACGTCCAATCACTTGATGTTTTGTGGAGGGCATCAATACATTGTGTTCCATTAGGTGATTGATTTAAGTCATTGGCTGGAGTGAAAGGCTGGAATTTATAGAATTGTTTGTCCCTGTGTTAGCTAGCAAGTCAACTAGCTTGCTTTGCTTTCTTACATGTCATTAGGTATCAATTTGTAACCAAGTTAGTTGGATTCAATGAGACTGGACAAATCACACTGTTCAACAAATTCAACTTTGCATGTACTTTGCATGTCTGCTTTTTACATTGAACCTTCAATAGACGTAAAGTACAGGGAACAACCTTAGCATTTAAAACAGATGGCATTAACTAATATACAAATTCTACTCAATGTTTCATAACCACTGCATCCTCTCCCTGTGTGTTATCTCTGACAACACACTCCACTCGTTGGAAGACGTGGTGGGGCAAAGGAAACATTGAGCATGACTGAAGTAGCAGACTAGCGTTAGCTAAAGTTACGCGCTAATTCACAGTGGCAGATCTGCCATCTTGATTGTTTTCACAGACAGCAAGCAACTAATTACGCTGAGGCACATGGAGCAGCTGAAGGTAAGAGCTGCCTCACGGGGGAAATACTCCAGCTCAGTCACTTCCTGCTCATTGTCAAAGGCTCACTGTCAAACCTCTGCTGGTCTAACGTGAGACGTTTTCCTGGGAGCAAGTGCGGCGGGTGGAGGCTTGTTTTGAAGGACGTGGTGATAAGGGCATTATTTGTGAAAGAAAAGTGTGAGCAGTTAATGCTGTGTTCCTGAAAAGAAGGGATTATTAACGGACAGGAAATACCGTTACTCTATAAGTGCTGTAATATAGGAAGACAGTGTCTACCTAATGAAAAATTACACAATCTAGATTTCACCAAGGGGGATAATCTAATGAAACACCTCTCTTGTCTTATAAAATGCCAGTATTCTTTGCATGCTACTGTAGCAAGCTGGAACGGCTAATATTTTTAGTCAGTGTTATCAGACTAGGGCTGTCAGCTGCTATGAACGCACTGGAGTTCTAATTATTAAAAGTTTAATATCTAAATGCTTTTAAACATTAATTAGTTTATCATTTTTCTTGCCCCCCCCCACCATGTGAGCTCTGTAAAACAAAAATGACCGTTGAAGTTATATTCATGTACTGTTATGCTTAAACACTAGACAATGCTTTTATCCAAGCATGCATTTGAGTCTTCCAAGAAGTCTTAATCAATAAACTCTTGGTGTTTCTATCGAGTATCAGAGTGAAGGACCTCATATAGACTAAGACAGTTGAAATACTTTAAGATTCTGTTGTAATTCTATCATATCTCACGTTACCTACCTTGATCCTGCTATGAAATAGTCACTTACAAACTTGCAACAGACATAGCAAATGCTATCAGTGACACTCCATTCATTATGTTCATTCACTGAAAGGGTTTGTTCAATTAAGTCATCCATCACATTCCTGCCATCCATGAGGAATAGTACCTGACCTCCCAGCTATCCTCTTGCAGGTGGTCTTCACATCACCATCGTGGGGTAAGAGTGTCCGGGTTCTGCTTGTGACTGGTCGTATATGTCAGGCTTAACTCCAAAGGTCTGTTCTGGTACTCTGGCTATGCTACATTAAGACTTATGCATTAAATATAAACCACTTTTGCATGTGCATGCAAAAGGCATTGTTTACCTCCTTGTGTGTGCCTCTGGTGGATTAAAGCGACATCCACAAGATGGTACGTCGGAGCTAAAGCATCTGTGTCTGTCAGCAAGTGTTAAGAACAATGACTTTTTAAAAAAAAATAAATAAATAAAAAAATAATTTTTACTTGAATGTATAGCTTTAAATTGACTTGCCGCGTTTTTTTTTTCATTCCCAACTGTAATAGATAAAACAGTTCGTATTAGAAAATTCTAGTGATCTACAATAGCAAACAAGTATCTAGAACTAGCTAAGTGCACTACATGCCAAGGAAAGTCATTTAACCACAGAAATAAAATATAATGTTGTTAAAATATATCCTGTGTCTCATTCACATTAAAACCATTAAAAAATAATATTTTAAGTACAATATTTTTAGAAAGTTACCTCAGTAAATGTAAGAAAGTAAATGAACCCTGTTCCTCCACTATAGATAATCGTTTCCTCTCTCGTCCTTTTGGTACTTACTCACTCTTACTTTATGTTTTGAATATTTAATGTTGGATATTTATTTATTATATTATTTTTTTCACCAAGTGTCTACTAATTTCTGGGCTGAAAGACTTGTATCGTAGATGGAAAAATATCCCTATCGTTGGCCACAAAACAAATCTTTTATCTTTAATCTAGAACCCAAGGTTACACAAAAGGTTCCAAGTAGAACCTTTTCTTGATATCTGTCCCTTTACAAGGCCGTAAATCTGCTTGTGATCACATGATCTTGCAGTGCTAGAACAGGTGGCTTTGGGGCAGGTGCGGTGTGATGGTGTCGTAAATAAAGGCACATACACTCTGTTCCTGCAGAGTTTCTGTTATGCCATGCCACAGTGATGCCATGCCAGGCCTGAGGCCAGGGGAAACTGCTCATTGACGTGTTTGAGGTCAGAGGATTAACTACAGTTTCCCCTTACAGAACATAAATCATACAGCAGGGTCCAAAAGTCACTCCATACAACTGTTTATCATTCAGAAATCTTTGCAAATTTGTTGTTATTATTATTATTATTATTATTATTATTATTATTATTATTATTATTATTATTGAGTTATTTGGGTTTTATTTAAAGGTTATTTGACACCAAAATAAATGTACTTAGATGTTTAAGAAAGCATTGTATGAAACCTAAAAGCTTCAGTTTTCCAGTTTCACACCATTTTAGTTGCTTTAGGCTCAGAATAAACATCCACTATATGCATGAATATGTATTTGCCGAGTTAGACAATGATAGCTAACTGTGCATACATGTATGTGTCCACAGTATTTGCAGAACTGTAGACTTCACCTCTGAGTGTGGTTATGGTTTCTATGGAGCGAGTGGTGAAAAGCAAGAGTGCTGTGAAATCCACAATGAGCCGGTGACAGGTGCGTAGCGATGCCGCTAAAGCATGTGATCATCTAGAGACTTCCACTGTGGCTGTACGTGTGTGTCCGTGTGTTAAACTGCAATCTGATCCGTCCTAACTGATCTAATGCACTACATTTCCAGTCACATCCAGAGCCAAACACAACACAAATTCATCTCGCTCTTAAGTGTGTACTGTAAATGCTAAAATATATATATATAATTTTTTATATATATATTTTTACCTGATGTAGCTCCCCAGCTGCTGTGCAGTTTTAAAATTAAGTAGCAAGCTACAGTAGTATTTTTACAACCAAATTTTTCATCTTTAGTAGCTGCTTTATCCAGGTCAGGATTGTGGTAGAGCCGCACAAAGTCTATCCCAGGAACAGTGAACATTTGGTCTAAAAACATTCTAGTAAACACACCAATCCATCACCAGACACTGTGCACACACACATTCAAACCTTAAAAGCAGTGTAGAATAGTTCAGTCCACCCATTGCCATGTTTTTGGGAGGAAACTGGCAAACACTGAGAGGGTTTCCTCTGACACGAGGAGAACACGCACAGCCCTCACCCGAATCAGGATCCTGGAGCTGTGAGGAAGCAATGCTACCCGCTGTGCCACCTCCTGCCAAAACATTTCCCTCCACAATGTAATGTATTATTCATTCGTTCATTCTGTGATCTACAAACAAACATTTAAGCTGCGGTGAATAACGCTGGGGTAGTTGTACTTTGTTACTATACTAAGACTAAGTGTTACAAGTCACAGGGTTTTTTCTTTTTCTTTACTGCCAATTACTGTATGCTACTCATCATTTAATGGGTTATTAGCATCCAGTTATTTGGTTTAAAGTTAACTGATGTAGATAAATCAATTATTGTGCCAATTTGTCACTTGCCGTTGCCCTACTCAAGCTACACAATAAAGTTAATGCTAGAGCTAATCTGTGTACTGTATGTTCAAATACAAGCATAAGTAAAACCTTTTAATAAGCTGGAGTAAGCAAAGCTTTGTATATATCGAGGTGTCTCCTTTTGCTTCACTACAGGGCATGAAATCCATCTAATTTGAAGATGCATAATAAAGTGTCACTAATTTTCTAATGTTAACTGGCTATAATGGACATAATTCTTTGTTAATGCCAGTTTAGACTAACAGCAATTCCACTAGCTAACAAAATTGGTAAGGCACCAAGTCCCTGTCTTGCTAACGGTAAATATAGCAAATTTACAGTTTTGCTATAAAGCAAAAAATGCCATCTGTTAAGAACATTTAATTTCATAGTTTTTACTGTCACTTGGGTAAGATAAGGGTGTTTTTTTTTTGACCGGGTGCAAGCACATTATTTGTGCACGTCTGTCTCCAGTGTGTGACTGGATTGTTCCAGAGATATAATGACTTGTATTCTGTTTTTCACCTGTTAATATTCCAACACACACACACACAAACACACAACACACACACACACAGCCTTGTATAATGTTTTTATTGTCACCTGTTAGAAAGGTGCATTGTGGGGACCTCCCTGTCAAAAGGTCCTACAGGCTTAGGAAAAAAAACAAAAAACACTAGGCCTAATACTAACTCTGATTATACGTAACAAATCAGTCTCTGATGTCCCCTCTTATACACTCCAACTATTTTCAATCCTTCTGGGGACCAACTGCATTTAAATAGTATTTTTTCTTTGTAGTGATTAATCGAGAATGACGGTTTACTTTCTAAACTACTTTTATTCACTAACTGAATCTCTCACACACACACATGCATGTATACACACAGCGGAATTGCAGCAGCTTACCACTCTGGTCTGTATGCAGTCTTCTGTTTATCATAATTGAACAAGTGTAATCCTAATTGTATTTAAATGCTGTATGAAATGTGTTGCTTTTTTAAATAGGCTGCCCTTCCAAGCTGCTTAAGAAACGCTTTCACAATGAGTGACACACAAAGAGGAAGAGGAAAAAAAAGAAGAAGAAAGTATTAGATACTGTAGAGGTAACAGGCTGAGATATAGAAGGAAAGTGGAGATCAGAAAGAAAGACAAGAGAAAGTCACACAATGTAATTTCTGTGAATGGATGAAATGCTGACTAAACTTTTTTTTTTAAAGCAGATTGTATAACTACATCCACATTACTCTTGAAGTATCGTTGCTTTAAGGCATAGGTGTCAAACTTAAGGCCCGCGGGCCATATCCGGCCCCGCGTACAATTATATCCGGGCCGGGAGATCATTTTATATAGATCTATTATTATATCTGTTATTAATGGCCCTGCGATATGAAGCGCTGATAACACGCAAACTACAGATCCCATAATGCAGCACAACAGCTACCTTGTCGAACGATAGGTTAACCAGGAACATTCCCGCATCAATCGAGTCAAGCATCTGTTGCTGTATACAACCCTATTGTAAAGTCAAAGCTAGCCCCTAACAATGACGAAAAGAAAAGTTGATTCTGAAAACAGAGCCTTTCAAAAGCGATGGGAGGCTGAGTATATGTTTATTGACATTGCCGGTAAACCCGTGTGTCATATTTGTGGAGCTAATGTGGCTGTAATTAAGGAATTTATTCTAAGACGGCACTTGTGCTTGCTTGTGTACCTTGTGCATGTTTGGTAACACATATCTGTGTGAGAAGCTGTGCTCAGTGATGAAGAATAACAAAACAGCACACAGGAGTCGTCTCACTGATGAACACCTGCAGTCCATCCTGAGAATCTCCACAACACAGAACCTTACACCAAACCTAAACTAACTTGTTGCCAAGAAAAGATGCCAAGCATCCAGCTCTGACAAAATAGCATAAGAGCGAAGAAACCTGAATGTTTTGATTTGTTATTTTTATTTTTTGCTGAAATATTTAAAGATATTTAAAGTTTAAGTTTATTTTTTATAAAATGGCACAAGAGCAAAGAAAACTGAATGTTTTAATTTGTTATTTTTACTTTTGCAGAAAAGCATAATTTTTTTGCTCATAGTTGTAACTTGTATAATTTTGACAAGGGATATTTTGATGGAGAGCAAAGGATTTTAAGTTATATAAAGTTTAAGTTTATTTGTTCTAGAATAATATGCCTGTCTGTTTTTATTCATATTTATGTTAAAAAAACATTTAGTTTTAGCGTGTTCAATAAATGTTTATCCTGTTTGACTCACGACCTAAAGTGTCAAAGATTACTTTGAGTTTTGGCCCCCTGTGTAGTTGAGTTTGACACCTCTGCTTTAAGGGGCAGGGGCCACATGATATCAACTGAAATTGTAAACTGAAACTTTCAACTCTACAACATTACTTGCAGGAACGATTCAGTAAAATGAATTGATCAGTCATATTAGTCACTGCTTTAAATCAGATCTTAAATCTGTTTTAATTAAAACCTGTGCTTGTGTTTGTGTGCTTGAATGTTTTTCCTCTACACTGATAACAACACAAGTTCAGCCAAAGTAACAGCCAAAGAAATAAGTCTTGGCAACGTTGGAAAATGTGATCGCTGATCGTTGAACATAAATCGACTTTTTTTATTCAGTATGAACAATGAATTATTTTCTGGCAGCAAGGCTGATATAAAATGAGTCAGGACTCTGTTGGCTTTCAGTGTAAGATGTGTGTTATTCCTTCTGTTGATAACCTTACACAGAAATTTAGTAGCTGACGATAGCAACTTCAGATTTTAGATGCGTATGAACAATCACGTGGGCATCTCAGAGAACAGAAATGGGTTTGATATCAACATTTACTTTTTTGTGTGTTAAAAATTAATATTACTCCTAATGAATGTGTAAATAGTTCACTATACATGCTTAACTTTTGCAAGCATAACTGTTATTGTACTGATGGCCTCTGCTGACCGTAGTAATTATTAGTTTTTTTTTTTAGTTCCATACAAATTTATAAATTTGTATGGAACTAAAATTTATCCTGGTAGAGAATTATTACTAAGGATTGTAATCAAGAGAATTTGATAAGATTTAAGAAAATATTGTCATGCCCAAGCAGCTTTTATTCAGCTTTATTCTACTGATATTCTGCCATGGCAAATGTAAACAACCTCGACATTTACAGTGTCTTATTACTTTATTGAATCATTATTACTAGCATATACTTGCATATATACATATATATGCCATACTTATTATCGTGTAAGCATAAAAAGCATTCCAGCAGGCCCTTTTTAAAACGGCAAGAGTGAAAGCACTTTAATCCGTTCAGTCATATTCAGTCAAAATGAAGTTTCTAAATGGATTATTAATATCTGTGATGCAAGGATTGGTGGGCAAAATAATTATGTAATATTTAGATCACAGAAAGAACAATGGACATTTACCTTGTTCAGGAAATGTTGTCCCTCTTCCCCATTAAGCTGCTGTTCTTTTGTGTACCAGTAAGACAAATTGTGCTACCATGCTCAAAAAATGGTGCCAATTGTCTTTTCAAGAAACTTGTCAATACTGACTGGCCTTGTCATGGAGCATAAACAATCAAGTGGCAGCCAACTGCAATGTACACATGTAGGTAAAGAAAGCACTGTGAATGATTTGTACTCAGATTGAACTATATAGAGAGTAATATCAGCTTGCTAGCTGTCTTACTATAGATACTCTTCGAATTATTTAGCTGATTAGCCAATAAAATTGGTAATCCAATTTTCTGCATACAGGCATGAGTCACCTCTCATTTATTGCAGACTCGATTGATTCATTGTGGATTAACAACCAGTAGACTAAAAAGTCAGTGAATGGCAGTTTATTAAGGGGAAACTGTAGCTGGTGAACTGAAATCCATTGTCTCAGTAGTTAGCATGTATATTAGCTAAATTAACCATGGTGAGGTAAGTCTTCTCAGGGCAGAGATTTATGTATTTCAGATCAAAAATAATACACTACATGGCCAAGATTTTGTGGATAACTGACAATACACACGTGTATGTGCTTGTTAAACGTCATGTTCCAGATTTAGTCCTTGCGTTCAGTTTTCCTGTTCACCCTAAAAGCATTTTGCAGACAATAATAACATCGGACATTAACAGCACAGTTCTTCACCTTTTAAAATGTCTTTTCTCCAGGTATAACTGATCGATAGTATTTTACTGATCGTGTAAGCAGGGTGTAGTAAATTTCTTTAAATTATATACTAGCTAGCTATATACTAGCTAGCTAGTTGGCTAGATTTTCAGATCATAATGCACAATATGGCTATATAAGATTTTGTTTGACGCTTGACACTAATCACACAAATGTTGAAGCATTGAAAGGAGGTTCAGTATTAGCATATTGGGTATGAGGCTTGGAATAAAACCTGGAGAGTTTCTATAATTACAGCAGCAGCTACAGGTCAGCAGTTTCCATGTGAGATTATTTACTGAAGCAGAAGTGAGAGTTTGCCATGAATTCTTTTCCTAGACGATGCTGGCCACGAAAGGGTTACGTAGCAAATTTCACCAGAGCTAATAAAGTAGTGAAGCAGCCATTAAGATTGCCCTCAGTGAGAAAGGGAAAGTCAGCATGGGCATTTTAAAAACACCTGGATCAAAGAGTTGTGTTGCACTGCAGAGGAGAAAATCAAAATCTAGCCCTTATTCATAATCATCCTTTCACTCAAAAGGCACGAGAACACCACCAGTCAACTTTATATACAGTATATATAGAGAGAGAGCAAGAGAGAGAATGAAAATGAGGCTGGTATAAAGTTGGTCCAGTGTCAATGGGTGTGTGTGTGTGTCTGAGGATTTTGCTAATGTGTGTGTACATAGACAGTGTATATTTATTTATTTGTCTTTGTCTGCTGTGTGTCATCACAGCAGGAGACGGATAGAACGCTTGCAGGGTGGAACCTGTCCGCTCCCATTTGTCATTTCAGACAAAAAGGCGTGTGTGTGTGTGTGTGTGCATGTGCTCATACATATAAGAATGTGTGTATTGTAATACCATGCATGTGTTTAATAACACACACAGAGCTGCTGTGCATAACTACACACATACAGTACATAACATGCAGGATCAGACATGCACGTTTTCACACGGGTAGGCTGAACCACTCGTCAGTGTGACTCTTATTTAAACATGCACTGCCATAAATATACACACACACGCACGTCCTCTCAGTGGAATGTGGCAGGGGTTTCAGCTAAATTCAGGCAGTCTATTCCCTCTAGGCCAATTCTTTCTTTCCACATGAGATTACATTCTGGTCTCCTCCTCGAGCCTTTCCTCCTGCTTCAGTCTGCTTCATCCATAAGCCCCAAACACACCATAACACACTACATTAATCGTTCATCACAGAGATGAGTTCACCACAGCCTCCTCAAGCTGTCTCCCACATTCTTGTCATATAAGAACACAAGGAGCCTCGCTGCCTTTGTCTTTTCCTGTTCATTTACGCAAGTTTTTCAAATGCTCTCTGAATCAGCTTGGAGCTAAAGCACTGGACCGTTTACACGTTCCAAGCGACCGAATGCATCTCATTGAGTATAAAGACAGAAAAGCCAGACAGAAACACGGAGAGTCTACTGAAACTCAAAATCTGTGCCTCCATATATTACTGCAATATTTTACAAATTAACATTATAGTACATTGTTCATTTAGTCAAAACTGTATTGGCACATTTTCTCTGAATTGTCCTTTCATCATTTAATAAAATGTTCACAACGATTCACAACATTCAGTGACCCCAGAATTACTGACACTCTTTATGAAAATTATAAGTGAAAAGATTGACATGATTTTGACACCATCTCTCTCTCTCTCTCTCTCTCTCTCTCTCTCTCTCTCTCGCTCTCTCTCTCTCTCTCTCTCTTTTAAACGATATGCAATGTTAATTTTAGAGGTCATGTTTGTTACAACATTAATGTTACTTATCTAATGCAAGCAAAAATCCACCTGATCAGTAGTTCCGGAGTAGCTCATCTTCACAGATCTGACAACATTAGTGCAGTGGAGCCTATTATTGTTTCTATACTTAATTCAGCTTCATCATCAACGTGCTTCTGAGCCAAGGATCGTTCACTACATACTATTCTATAAAAGTTGTGCGTGGATTCAGTGAGTCATAATAAAAGTGAAGTTTAAAAAATGATGTATGACATGTCATCTGAACTTCTTTGTATTCCTAGATACCGTTTATCCTCTGCGGGTGGCAGATCCTTTTCTGTCATTGCACCAACACTATGGAACTCCCTACCCATTGCACTCAGAACCATCACCACTTTGTCTGAATATAAGTCAAGGCTTAAGACCCACCTTTTCAACCTTCACTATCAGTAAATGCATATGTATTAGGAGTCCTTAATTTTTCTGAAATGTGGTGTATGTATCATGTATTATGTAGAGTCCTATCTCTTGTACTGTATGTTTTTGTGTATAGTCCTGTCTTCTGTTATTATCTCATGCAGCTGCATGTGATCCTTCGTCCTGGGCAAATGTCCGACGAATATGTATATGTATGTTACACTATATTTCATCTGTCTTGAAATACTGTACCTTGTAAAGCATCTTTGAGCTTTGGAAAGGCGCTATATAAATGAAACATATCATATTATTATTATCATTAGAGTAGTGGAGCTTTTCAGAATTGAGTATTTTAATAAGTTGCTGTTCCAGTAAATGGATTTAGAAAACTTTAGGACAAACAGGATGACATGAGCACAAGCTGTAATCAGTTTAACCTCTTAACGATCTATTTGATTTGATTTCATTTCATTTATAACATAATATACGCTTTTCTGGGGGGCACGGTGGCTTAGTGGTTAGCTTGTTTGCCTCACACCTCCAGGGTTGTGGGTTCGATTCCCGCCTCCGCCTTGTGTGTGTGGAGTTTGCATGTTCTCCCCGTGCCTCAGGGGTTTCCTCCGGGTACTCCGGTTTCCTCCCCCGGTCCAAAGACATGCATGGTAGGTTGATTGGCATCTCTGGAAAATTGTCCGTAGTGTGTGAGTGAATGAGAGTGTGTGTGTGTGCCCTGCGATGGGTTGGCACTCCTTCCAGGGTGTATCCTGCCTTGATGCCCGATGACGCCTGAGATAGGCACAGGCTCCCCGTGACCCGAGGTAGTTCGGATAAGCGGTAGAAAATGAGAGAGAGAGAGAGAGAGAGAGAGAGAGAGAGAGAGATACGCTTTTCTGATGTGATGTACTGTATAAACGATGTACAGCCTTATGATTTGCTTTGCCTTGTTATCGTGCACTTTGCACACAAGTAAGTTTTAACTTTACTTCATGGATATGTAGTAAAATTAAGCATGAAACTAAAAAAAAATACTTTTGTAAGATTAATCTGATAAATGCTATAAAAAGGAAGACCCTTTCTAGCCACTTGTTTTGTCATACTATGTACAGTGCCTCAATCTGTAACAAAAAACAAGTAACACTAATACTGAAGTGAAAGACTTAGTTCAAATTACAGATAATTAATCAATACTGAAGTACGTACTCGAACTCATGCAGTTGTGGCTTTTACTTGTTGTATGTTTTGGGACAAATTTGCTCATAGTTATGACAGTAGTGCTGCTGGGTCTGTTTTATGAGATTCATCTGCATTTGATTTTGTTTTATCTAGTTTTTATATTTTTCTATTTCAATTTAGTTTGAGGGGGCACGGTGGCTTAGTGGTTAGCACGTTCGCCTCACACCTCCAAGGGTCGGGGTTCGATTCCCGCCTCTACCTTGTGTGTGTGGAGTTTGCATGTTCTCCCCGTGCATCGGGGGTTTCCTCCGGGTACTCCGGTTTCCTCCCCCGGTGCAAAGACATGCATGGTAGGTTGATTGGCATCTCTGGAAAATTGTCCCTAGTGTGTGATTGCGTGAGTGAATGAAAGTGTGTGTGTGCCCTGAGATGGGTTGGCACTCCATCCAGAGTGTATCCTGCCTTGATGCCCGATGACGCCTGAGATAGGCACAGGCTCCCCGTGACCCGAGGTAGTTCGGATAAGCGGTAGAAGATGAATGAATGAATGAATTTAGTTTGTTTGTATAACGCTTTTAATGATGGACATTGTCTCAAAGCACCTTTACAGATGTATAGAAACAGAATAAAAAGATAAAATTTAAAATGCAATTAATATTTATAATTAATGAGCAAGGGTGAGGTGATGGTGGAAAGAAAGCTTAGATGAAGAGGAAGATGAAACTTCATCAGTTAGATGAAGAGGAAGAAACCTTGAGAGGAACCAGGTTCAGAAGGGAACCTCATCCTCATTTGGGTGACACTGGACAGTAAATAATGTAAATGTGAATAATGTCCTTTCTATAACAGTTTAGTTTCATTTTCAAGCTTTATTTAAGAAGTAATTTTGTAAAGTAACTGGTCCAAATGACATCAGAGCATCAGATTAATATAAATCAGAATAGCTGTGGTAGCCTGGGACTCGTATCACTGTGGCTGAATTCTGACAAACAGCCAAAAATGATGAAAAATTGAATATTCAAGAAGTGCATGAATATCTATGGCAGAAGACTTTATCAAGAACAACTTAATTTATCTTGTTTATACAGCTGAGCTATTCGGGGTTGAAGGACATGTTCAAGGGCCCAGCGGCAGCAGCGGCAGCAGCAGCAGCAGCTTGGTGGTCCTGGGATCAAACTCACAACCTTCTGAGCATTAGGCCAACACCCTGACCACTGAGCTACCACTTCCCACTGGATGGAGGCCATATAAATAGTTACATGCTATACAAATGTTTAAACTTTTCACATGAATTACTAAAAATATTAATACAAAAGTAATGTAGCTCAAATACAGTACCTGACTGAAATAGAGCTTTCATTTCTCCGCTGATGTTAGCGTGAACGAAGGTTACTGATGAGACAGAGACTGATGTGGAATAAAACGAACTCATTTCATGTTGTAAACTTCTCATTCTTTCAAATTTGGCTCAATATAATAAAAATGATGTTAGCAGGGTGAGGTTATTAATGTAGAGGAGGTGTGATGGCTGGAGTGGAATTGGAGATCAAATCTTTTGAGGCAGATTTGCTCCTGACAGAAGCTCATGTGTACATGTGATTGAGGTAAGTAAGAGTAAAATAGAAATGGATTTCAGTTCAGGAATGTCCGTAATGCTGACACACACACACACACACACACACACACACACACACACACACACACACACACACACACACACAAATAAATCAGAAGTTCTCTAAAGTCCATAACTGTATGTTTTCATGTATTTAAATGTAAACAAATACTTCTAAATACATATTTAAACCCCTTTTCTATAGTGTTTTTGCATAGTTATTAGAAGCACATCAAATGCTGAAGTTAATCGTACAAGGATGCTGATGAGATCATTAAATTACACTCAGTGGTGCAGGATGGATGCCGGTGAGTGTTTCTCAGTTTCTCTGTTGTGCCGTTTTTGGCTGAGTCTGACTTGTGCAGATGTGGATGGACTTTTGCCATGCATTCCTCTCTCTCTCTCTCTCTCTCTCTCTCTCTCTCTCTGCTGGGGGCAGAAGGAGGAGGAACTCACATAAAGTATCTGGTGTAATTATGGTACCAGATGCACTGTGGTATCAGTCCTAAAGACTTAGAACTCATTTTATAGCCCATAAACTCTCTCACTCCCTCGCTCACACACACACACACACATACATACAAATACACACAGAGTACATACAGACACAAACATACTTTTTGACTCTCTCACTCACCCGTGTGCACACACACACACACACACACACACACACACACACCTCTCACTCTCTCTCCCTCTCTCTCTCTCTCTCTCTTTCTCTCTCTCTCTCTCTCTCTCTCTCTCCATCCATTTGGGAGTAATTTAGAGAAAAATGTTATTTTGTGACTGCCATAGTTCTCTTGATTCAGACACATCCATCACTGTATTAAACAGAACAGCAAGATTAATGCACAGTGCCTGGCTCACACACACTCAAGCATTCCCTCACGTACAATCTCACGTCAGAGCAACAAACGTTTCCACACACGCACACACACACACACACACACACACAGACACACACACACACACACGTAAACCATCAACAGTCATTCTCAAGTGAATCCTGGAATTTTTTACCCTGTTCCCAATCACAAAATCCGTGCTCACTTCACATATCTCTGTTTCATCTCCAACAAGGGCGTGAATATACTTTGGTAGCCTTGCACCAGTTTGCATCATGGCTTCCCCGACACCACTCCTCGGTCTCGATTCAAAAGTGGGTGCGTCAGCTGTCACTGGTGTGCTCTGTGTCATGCGAGCGAGTCTGTTTGTGCAAGCGGTCACATTAACATCTACTGATTCACACGCCGTCTCTCAGGTCCTTCTGACACTCACAGGACATTACATATGAAGACGTAGTGCATGTCAGTCTGTCAGTGGCTTTAAGGTGTGTATTCAGTGTCTGGATAGAAAGAATGCATATGATATGTTACCTGATGAAATACCAGACTAGCTAGCACATGGTTAGCAGCACCATGCTCTCTGCACCATTACATCATTCACCTTCAGGACATCTGATGGCATTCGCAAACTTTCAGCCTCTCTCTTTTTCTCATAATGAATCTCTCTTGTTAGATTCGAATGCCAAGAGTGATGTTGTAATGTCTATCTGCTAATTATGAAAGGAATAAAACACTTCACTATGTGCTGTTATAGGATAATAATCCATGCTGATTATTTTTCTAATAATGGCACATCTTACACTTTAGCAAAATGCTTTGGTACAAGATTTGAGTTTTTAATTATTGATGAATGACGTCCTTTTCATCTATTTTTAAAGTTTATTGGATTTCTGTAGAATGCAGGATTTCCACAAGACACGTTTAGTTCCATGTCTTATTTATAGTATGGCAAATATAAACAGTTATTCCTTTATAACTAAGTAACACTGCTTGCTCCATCTGGAAGACTATGCTGGAGGTGAAGGAAAACTTTAACTGGTCCTAAACACTGACAATGGAGACTCCTTTCATAAATAAATAAGTATCATCTTGAAGAAAAACAAATTCTTGCATGGAATAGGAAGAAACCTTGAGAGGAACCAGACTCAAAAAGGAAACCTCATCCTCAACTGGGTGACACTGTAGGGTGTGATTATAAACTGTTATAAGCACCAGAGAGTGTTACTATGAATAGTATCTTTTCTGCAGTCAGATACAGTCTGACAATTGTGTATTGAATGGGAGGTTGTTGTCCTCAAAGTTGGTATCTTGGCTTAGAATGTCTGAAATCTTCATGAAGCAGAATCCAGCTAGAGCTGGTACATGTACGTCTCTACATGTACGATCCTCACGGGGTTGATGCTTCTCACTGAAGGTCCGGAATCTTCATGACACGGAACACAACTGGAGCTGGTACAATCTCTGGATGCCTCGGAATGGATAAAAAAAGAAAGGCAAGAGGAGAGAAATTAGTGCAGCTGCTGTTCATAATATTAATGTTAGGACTCAGCCCGGACTCTGGCCTCGTGCGTTTGTTTTATGTTTCTCGTCACGTGTCTGCCCCGCCTTCGTCTGCTCCTTCCTGTCGTCACACCTGATCCTTATTGTGTCATTGTCTTTTTGTATTTAACTGTGCCGCGTTGCCTCGTGCAGCGCGGCATCTACTGTGGTTATGTCCTGTTTCTAGTCTGCGTGATGTTTCGTGTTTTCTGTTATTAAACCCTGTTTATTTTAGCTATCCTGCGTTTGGGTCCGCTTCTGTTCCGTGTCATTACAATTAACCAGCACTAGATAGTAATTTGCATCTACTGGAGCACAAGGTTATGGGATGTATTATATGTATACAGTTAAACTGGAAGAGTGTAAAACTGGATTTTATTATTAAGCTCAGATTACGTGAGATGGTTGGGTGGAGTAGCGTGAAAATAAACGTTAAAGGAAAAAAAGCATTTATTGCTAAAAAATTGTCTCAAATCCAAATGAAGTGAAATGCTGTGTTTAGTCTCAACACCAAGGCATGCTTTAAAATCCTAAGGGCTAGTTGTTTCCTTTATAAGTTCATGGCAAATATTAAATTTCAGCAATAAAATCCGGTCTGTGGAAGAAATTTTATGATGGATAGGAATACTGTGGTCATTACGTAAGGAAGCCCATCAAAATCATTATCTGAATATAATTATAGATGTGTGTGTGTTTGTGTATAAGCAGCATGACATAACCTCAACCAAAATTAAGTTTAGAGGCACTCTCATCTGGTTTAGACTCCAGAGAGAATCCAGATCTAGTGATTTTCTTTTTTTTTTTAAAGTACCCGTGTGACTGGGCAGGTGAGATTCGACAACACGCCATCATCCAGAATACAGTCCCACAGCTTGTTTTTACAGGTTGGAATTTGGTTCAATTGAGCTGCCATGTTTCCAGTTGCTGTGTTACAGCAGCACTCACAGAGGAGTTACAGTAATATCATTTACTAGAGTTGGCAGGGTTCAGTAAAATATCCAGCACAACTGCATCATAAAAATCACAAAACAGACATAAAGCTATCATTAGAAAAAGAAAATTGGAAAATTGAGACATTTTTCTTCTTTTAGTTTTAACACAGGAAACAAGGCCATCACGGTTCACACTCACGTCTAATGTATAGATATTATCTAATAGAGATGAGCCGGATACTCGGCTGAAACGAGTATCCGGTACGGATAAAGCACTTCTGCCGAGTACGAGCATTATACGAGTAATACGAGTCAATATCTGTGCTCGGATTGAATGAAAATCATCATTGGGTATCTGATTGTGTCAGCGTTCTGTGATAGGCTAGTCACAGCACCCCTCCCCTACACACATACAGATGTATTGTGTTGCTGTGTCTCGCTCTGCTCACTCACAGTCACACACAGAACAGCTCTCTGTCTCTCCCTCAGTGACTCGGGTTCGCGGGTCTTTTCCGTTAACATTTAGGGTTTCTTCAGCTTTTTACTTCGCATTGTAACGTTAATAATACGTACTTACTAACCAGTAGAGTTCTGGTAAATGTGGGTTCGTTCAGACGTGGTGCTTGCTTGGTAGAATGCGACTCGCATTGCGTCTCTGCCTGTCGGAGATTTTTTTTCTTTTTTAAACCTTCAGCTGTCTCTAACCAGTAACCAGACACTGAGTGTCTGACACGTTTTTGCTGTTTTTCATAAAAACATAAAGGTAGTAAGCTAGTGTTATAAATATTACAAATGAATTATTACCGGTTAAAGCCCCGCCCATTTCATGACAAGCCCCGCCTACTCCGAGTACGGATACGGATACAGATAATTCATATGGTTAACAGATACGGATACAGATACAGATAATGCTGTACTCGCTCATCCCTATTATCTAATCCACAATCCTCTTTTCCTCTCTCTAGCTTTGCTCTCTTAATAAATCTTACGATGTTTTGCACCTAAACTTCGACTTTGAAGAAACAAAGTTATTCAATATAATTCTGATTATTTGCTGTAAAATAATCAGTCAGGAAGCTGTTAGTTGGCTGCAGATTTAATAATTTATTTAAATTTATTTTATGCATATTTAGTTATTTAATAATTTTTAACTGGCACAATTCACTAAAAAAAAACTGGCATCTCTGTCATTACCCATCTGTCTGCTGCTCCTGTGTTACAGACACGTTCATGGCGTGTACATGGGGCAGTGTGATTCTTCCCCTAATAGGCCTGTTAGTGCTTGTTGCAGTTCACAATTTGACCACTAGGTGCAATTGTAACTCTATGGACCTCGATGGGACAGTGAGTGTGCTCTACAATAGCAAGCAGATCAATGGAACATAGGTTTTTATATGGAAAAGCAACATTTTTTCTTTCAATTCTTGCTCCATCCAAAGACGTAATTAATATTTCAATGGAATTTAAAATGCATGGAGTTGTGAATGCTCCTATGGATAAGCTCCATGCTGTTTGTATATGGTTTGAAGATAATAAGTCTTTGTAAATTATTAAACGCTTACTCAGGCCTTCACTGTACTATCATCCTTCATAGTGCCAAAACCCAAACAAAAGACAAACAACACTCCTTGTACTTCGTTGTGCTAATGTTGCAGTGCTGTTAGCGTGAGTGAGGGATGAATTCAGACTGCTTTGCGAGCACCAGCGTCAAAACACCTTTATGTCAAACGCCCACACAGGCATTGCTTGTCAGCCCAAATACACCGCTGACATCATATTCATCTAACGTATGGGTCATAGCTCAGAACAGGGCCGTCTTTAATACGGTCATCTGTTTTGATGCTCTGGCAGGGACCCAGACGGCTGCAGGATGAGTTTCATTTCTTCTGAAACTGAAAATTCCAGAGCTGAGCGTCACTGAGAAAACCTCACAGTGATAATTGTGATAAAATTATAGGTAGCTCTTTACTTATGCCGTTTAAATACACTGTATGGATGATGCTATAGGCTGAGTTCCCTTAAAAGTTTATATTCACTGATTTAAACATGTGGTGTTACCATTATTTTGAGAGTATGACTGATTTGATGCCATGAGAGATTATGCTAAATTTGCTAGGTGAACTTTAATTAGCATCTGGTTTCCGAAACCTACTCTGGTGAAGCTGTCATACAATTAAAACCTACCAGATCCGTAAAAAATATGTTTTTATCCAAAAGAAAGAGCAAGATAACAGTCCTTAAAGTATAATCATAACATCAGGTTACTACACTGCTTATGACACGTTTATGTTGTTATGTCAGGTTTATGGTCATTTATTTAAATACTAATTTACAAAAGAAATCCAAGCAGTTAATTTTGCTGTAGTTCCTTAATGACCAACATATCAAGGGCTTGAATCCAAACATGTGAAATTCTTATTTTTTTTAAGGTATAAACATAATTTCATTATTAATGTCATTATTTTGAAGCTTTTATACATTTCTTTACATGTACCTAATATGCATTATAACAATATATCAAATATCATAACGAAATCTACCTACTACTAAGAAAGCAATTTGAATCTTTAGACAGTTTTAATATTGGATTAAAGAATAAAACACAATTAAATAATTAATGAATGGATGGCGTGATGGAATGTTTCACATCCCAGCAATTACACCTCATGGACGTTTGTTCCTCTTACCTCGTTGCAAACATCCAGTGATTCCAAATAAAGAAAGATATCTCTTTATTTTTACCTATTTCTAGCTCCTTGGTGATTGATAATCATGCTAAACATTGTGGCACACCAACAAATGTTTGCTGACTCTACAGTTCACCATACACATACACATAGTCTGTTTGTGTGCAGTGTCTAGGTTGTTACTATAGAAACAATATAGCAGACAGAACTATTGTCAACCACGCTGTGGTATAAAGATAAATAAAACAGAACAGATAAATAAAACCTAAAACAATCAGGCCACTGTAAGGTCAAGGTTTGTCTAGGCCGGCTTCCAAGCCCACAGCATTATGCTTGTGGCATAAATATTTGAAACATACACACTCACACCCACACACAAACACAAAAATTGCATACTTTTTACAATCAGATATCAGATTACACTGTCTTTGTTAGCATGTGACCCGTAGCATGTGACCCGTAGTCACTCGTATCTACGGCATGTTTATTTGTACTTGTAGCACTGCATTGACCTGGCTTAAGTCTATCTTGACCCCTTGTTCTCTCAGAAAATGATGCGGTAGGAGCAGGATTTGTATGGCTCACACGTTTTTCCTCATTGCACCAAAAGAAACTGCACACGACCGAGGCTATTTTAGGGGAGAGCTTGAACTGTGAACTTTACAGTCTATACAGAATGATTAAACGACGCTACGTCCAGTAGATCTTCCAGCCCGCGCAGTGACACAAGGAGACAAAAGAATGAGTCGGAAAACAAACTAAATGAGGTAAAGATGTACAAAGGAAGCACTTTCTGCTTTACCGAATTGAACAGGATCTCAGGCTAATATTCCTCTGCTTCGTGAGCGCTAAAGCTACTTACCTAAACAGGCCACATTAGCTGGCAGACTTCAAAGAATATGAAAGACCAATCTGATGAGTTTAGGAGAGTTTACAAAGCCAGAGATGAATAAAAAATTCAGTCTAATATGAAGAAGTGATTTCAAGTTGTATATTAATGTACAGCTAGACTACTAGTCAAAAATATTTGCACCCATGCTTATTAAAGGGGGATTCTTCATTTTTTTTCTATTATTCTAGAATAATAATTAATGCATTAACGCTCTAAAATAACATAGTATTGTATAGTGACTAAGCAAAGTCTTACGCAAATTAACTGTATTTTATATTTAAACATTTAAGCAATAGTCCTAATAAACTTTGTACGTTCTAGGCATCCCTATAACAGGCTTTTATAAGCTTTCCTAATAGACAGAGCTTTTTCACTGCTTCTCCTAAATTCTACTTGTTTCAGAGGGAAAACAATTAGATTTGAATTAAGTCTTTTTCTTAAAAATGCACTTTAATTTCTAAATAAATAACAGTTTTTAATCATAAGCCTTTATCAATCTTGCGTGCCCAATCTTTTGATTGGAAATGCATCCAAATTAGAAATTAGCTCTCTTAATTCGGATTACAGATACGTTTCTCTGTAATGCTTCATCTTATCTAAAAAAAGCAAAGCAAAGAAAAGAAAAGAAACGCATCTGGGGACGTGGTAGCTCAGTGGTAGCATCGTGGGGACGTGGTAGCTCAGTGGTAGCATCGTGGGGACTTGGTAGCTCAGTGGTTAAGGTGTCGGACTACTGACCAAAAAGGTTGTGAGTTAAAATCCCAGAGCCACCAAGGTGTTACTTCTGGGCCCCTAAGCAAGGCCCTTAACCCTCAGCTGTATAAATGAGATAAATGTAAGCTGCTCTGGATGGGAGCGGCTGCCAAATGCCATAAATGTTAATGTAAATGCATCTCAGCAAAACACTGCTGCCAGATTATAATACGTTGCCAGATTGTTCCACTCACTAAGCAGAGATCATTTGTGTTCAGTGTAGTTTGAGCGAAGATTAATTAGAAATTTTCAAGCGTACGGAACCGAGTTTTGCCGTCGCTAACTTTAAATTGATAGCCTAATGCTATTTTAATCACGTCTTTTAGAAATAATGTTTCACAGATATTGCCTTTAATAATCCATAATAAAGAAAGCCATAAATCCCTCAATAAAAAGGCATTTTCTTGGCTTGTGTCAGAATGACGCATGTGCTCTTTCATCCATAAAAGATTTAATCAGAAGTTTTTTTTTTCTTTTTGTACTCACGTCTCTTTCCGCTTGGTTATATACATCAGCCTTCACAAACAGGAATCCTGGATGGTTCTTTTTTCTTTCTCCCTGTCAATAAAAGTCAGTTTATAGATAGAGATATTGATCCCAGCACTCTACACAGTCTCTATGCTGAACACATGGACTGTATACTGTACAAACCACAAAGAGTCTGGTGTTAACACTGACGACAAAGCTCAGCCGCTCTGCCAGGAAACCTTTACCAAATTCCTGTACCTCTGCAAGCTGATCTAAAATGTTCCGCAGACACGTCTTCCTTTAACAGCCTGCAGAGTTTGGACTTGACTGAGAAAGAAAGAGAAGCACATCTGGTCCTTATTGAAACCAGAAATGATCCCAACTGAAGCCAACAACATTAGTAGGCCATTGGTTGGGACTTACTGTAAAAGTTCATGTGCGTCGTCCATATTATGTGTAAAGTTAGAAGAGAGTTGTTAGCTGAAGCCAAAAAAATGTAAATAACACTTACTATCACTTTATTTCTGAACTGCAGTCTCGGGCTCAAACATACTAGACAACAATGGTAAAATGAATGGAAACCGGATTGGACTGATGAGAAAGAGGAATGTCTGGATACCTTTAAGGTTACTGAGGTTAAAAGTTGAAATTATAGTCCAAATAACCTAGAAATGTATGTAGAAAGGGGTAGTCTGGTAAAGACTGGTAATGTGTGGTATGGTCTGGATCCTATGTTTGCACTCGAATGGGACTCCTGTCAGTCATTTTATGGGCCATTTAACTCCCACATCTCATGCTGAAATCAACAAGCACCCAGCACAGCCAGATAATTCTGCTATAAGCAAATAATAATAATAATAATAATAATAATAATAATAATAATAATAATAATAATAATAATAAATATAACTACACGAAACTAGATGAAACGAAAATAAACTTTGAGGTGATGATGATGATAAATCATTTATTACTGGTGGAGAGAGTTATTACTGTGCACACAATTAGCAGTAATACACAGGTACAGGTATAAAAAACATCTGGGTATAATTGTGAATTGTTTGAATGGCCACCTTTACATAATAAATCGAGTAAAAGGTTTCCACAAAGACATGAGGACAGCAGCTGCACAAGTGAGTTTCCTTTTAACTTATTATTAGCTGAAGGTCCAAGCAGCAGAATGGAGTATCTTTTTGGTCACGATGCTAACGACAGCAGAACCATTCTCATGAAACTTTATGACCTGTATTATGCACGGCCTCCGAGCAGCTGAACATCCAACTAGTTAAACCACTTCTGGTGGCCGTTCTTAAGGCGGAGCTTTACATACATGGGTAGAAATGTTGAGTCCAAATGGGAATGGGATTAAAATGAGAATAGATATTTGATGATGTATTCAAAGTGAAATTGCAATTTGTAATTCCCTGATTAAAAGCGGTGAAAATCCAAAGAAAAGGCCCCAAAACTTTAATCTGCTTAATCTTTAATCTATACATATTTTATTACCCCAGTCTCTTTTCTACATCTGAGCATATTCTGGAAATTTGGTTTTGTGTTGTATTTTGGATTGTTGACTTGATTTTCACTCAGAAGCCATTGTGGTGAAAAGCAAACTGTATTAATTTGATACTTCCAAAAAAAAAAAAAAAAAAAAAAAAAAACCAATAAACAAAACAAACAACTCATAAAATCCATTTTCATTACTTGTTAGGAATAGTTTGATAAGTTAATTCCATAAAACAATGTGTTTATGCCTTTGATAGCTAGAGTTTAATTATAATTTAAAAGCTAATTTATTTTTCCTTTTTCTCAGTGTAGGTCACGCCTAACACGTGTATTAATGTGATTTAAAAATTTTCCACACTGCTATGCTTTTCAGACCGTCTACAGAATGCATGTTTATTTAAGAAAATTTAAATATGAACGAGATGAGATGAACGAGCACTCCCATGACCAGAACTGCACAACAAACTTTAAACACTTTATTCACTCAGGCACAAAAGCAACGTGTGGTGAAATGCTGTCTTTTCTGTTTGGGAAACATTTACATAAAGTGGCTTAAACGAGGCTACACACTGACATAGGAAACCTGAGCTGGTCTGCAATTCTGGCCTGGTATTTATTATGAGATTATGTGGCTTGGGACTGAGAATGAGACTTTAGTGTTACTGACACACTAGCTGACCACAATGCTACAGTTTACTGCAATGCAGAAACTTGCTTACAAGCAGAGTAGTTTTTTATTGCAAGGAAGCTGACATGTTAATGTGTGATGGTAAATCCCAAAGTGGTTTCTGTGTCGCATCTGTTCAGTAGGACAGAGACACAGAAGAAACGTTCAGTAAATAATGCTTAAAAATGCATTTCCTTTACAAAAATATCTTGGTTACAGCATTTCAGCTGGAATCTTGTGCCAAATTGGCACCAAATGAATATCGAATTTTAATGGGAATTAATAGTAAATATTATTATTTACCTACAGAAATATAAGGTCTGAATTCTATGGCATTTTAATTTCATTTTTCTGAGTTGTTTAATTATGTGATATCCTGTATATATATACAGGATATCAAAAGTAAAGTTTTTTTAGATAGCTACTTGGTGTTGGACTTTTGTTGAAATCCAAAAATGCACCAAGTATTTTTAGTGGATTCTAACAAAATTAGGCTTGGTTATGAAATCCTACGCATTCAGTATTTTGTGATATCAGATTGGTTCACTGCCTCCACACTCTGTAGAAGAGCCTCTGAAAGGTCTTGGCTAGTTGTGCTGCTTGGGATTTTAGTAGCACATGGTATAAATCTAAATACACACCAATAAATCCTGACTGGCATGGATAGTTGGTCCATCCATCCATCCATACATCCATCCATCCATCCATCCATCCATCCATCCATCCATCCATCCATCCATCCATCCGTCCATCCACCAGCTCATGTCTTGAAACCAGCATTTATTTCCCTTTTTTCAGAAATGCTAATTACTCTCCATAAATGAGTTATACACAGTACTCTGATTATAAATCACCCCAGAGCAGGTGCATTTGGTTGGCAGTTGGATGAAACTGCCCCACATAATTTGTTGTTTTGTTTATTTTTGTCCATGTAATTAGCTTTTTTCTATTATGTTTACAAAAGCTGGATTGCTACACAGACTAGAGTTGTTCTTCTGGGCATTTATATTATTGAAAGCTCCCAGAATAGAAGGAAAACCTTTTAGAAAAAGGTTTTAAGGTTTTGAGATTTTTTTTTAGCCAAATGGACTAATTATGAGATTTATTCTAGTTAGATGTGGAGGGTTGTGCATTTTGCTAGCTGTCATTGCGGAAGTGGGAGCAGCGATGTAGTGAGAAATGGTGGTATTTTATGGGACGGGTCCAAGTTTTGCAATTTACATAGTTATTTTTACATGTTCCACCTGAGGAAACATTTTGTTCTTCAGTGTATTATAGTGTATGATGATGATGTTTACTAAAATTTACTTGACTTGATTAGGCTTAGAAAAAAAGTTTTTTAGTTATTTATTTAAATAATCTGTAAACGTCTATTATGTAGAAATCAATTCCCAAATTGAAGGAAAACTCCAAACTGAATAAACCCACATAAAATATTTCACCCTGAAAGATTTGTAATGTAATTAATGATCATGCTGCTATTTCGTTAGTTGGTGCTGAAATGGAAGATGTTAGCGGTTGTATGCTGCACTGATATCTTTGGGGTGTTGCTAGCGCAGCAACAATGGCATTTAATAACAGAGGAAATTCAATGTCAGACATAAAGAATAATACTCAGGTTTTGCTGTTTGCTCCAAAATAAATAAATAAATGAATAAATGAATAAAGCAAGAGTTATTTACCATTTTTATAGTGACATCCAATATAAATGAGAAATCTAGTACAAAAACCAGGAGACAAATGTGATGAAACACTTGGTCAGAGTTACAGCTTGGCTAATGAGTGATCTATACGATGAGAGTGTAATGACATTGATGGAGGTAAAAGCATGAAATCTGAAGCCTAGGAAGCTGATCTATTTGAACAAAGTGTAAGGATCAGGTGGAAAGAAAACTGGGCAGACTGAAATATAAAGCCAAGCTGCATCAAACTCTTAAGTAACAATGAAGATGCAGTCAAATCCCACTGGCAACACTATCATCAGGTAATGTGTGTATTGTAGGCAACTAAAAATGTTCTCGGATTTCCATTACAGAATGAATCTTGGATGCCCATGATTGACATTTGAGTGGTTAAAGTTCTGGGTAGTTGAACAGAGGATCAGGGTTCAAGCACCAGAGCTGCCAATTTGCCAATGTTGTGCCCTTGCGCAAGGCCCTTAACCCTCTCCTCCAGTGGTGCTGTATCATGGCTGACCCTGACAAACAATTTGGCAACCCAGGTTTAAATGTGTCACAACGGGAGGAGGAAGACAGGCCCAGATGCAGGATAGCTTCAAATAAATAGGTTTAATAAATAAAATACACGAAACAGGAACACAGACCAAAACTAGACAAGACAAATGACGAGGAAACAATGACGATGGATGATTCTCAGTTTAATACTATTAACAATTAACGATAGGGAACAGGTGTGCAGAGACGGGGAGGAGTAAACAAGGGTGGGGCAAACACGTGACAAAGAACATAAACAGAAGCACATGGCCAAAAGTTTCTGACAAAATGACCTTCAGTCTCTGAGTTATCAGAGAACTGAAGGTAAATAGAACAATTTGGAATTCCCTGAGCTGTTTCTAGAGATAGCTTCTGAGCGGCATGCAATTTCATTTACACTCCTCCTTCTCTGTCTTTTTTGGCACTGACAGGAAGTGGCTGTACGGCATCTACAAATTGGCTTTTTTCTTTCAGCAAAGCTCTGCGATCCTCATGCATGCATATGTTACTGTAAGAAAATAGAGAACTGAAAATAAAAAAAAAATTCAAATCAGCATTTGGTATTACTACACATAGAAAAATTAGAGCCATTGAGAATCTTAAAATAGAAAATGATGGTTTACTGTATGACTGCTGATGATTTGCATCACTACCTTGTACCATTGTGTAACTAATTAGGTCATGATTACTTGTGTAACTAATTAGGTCATGATTCGTTCATTTCTCAGCTTAATCCAACATGCATAATGTAACTGTATTGTTCCTGAATTTTAATTAGCCTTAGGCCTTATTCATGCTATCTTTACCCTGACTATGTATCCGAATCCATGTGGACTCTGTGAGTGCTTTAACTTCTCTGATGTTCACCCCGTAGGTTACGGGTATGTGTTTAAATAACGCAGTACAGTAATGTGTTGTGTTTATGAGTCATCCGCAATTGCTTTATCTGTACTCGAGCTCGAGAGACTTGGATAAATCACATGTAACACCTTCAGCTGTAAAAACAGAAGCTGCACAAGCTGCTTGCCGAAAGAGTCGCGCCATAAGCCGAGCCAGTTTGGCTTTTAAGTACTGATTTTATTCGACTTGGTCACACCGCTGCTGAGTCATGATCATTAATGTGTAGCGTGACTGACTGGCAGTTGGGTTGTAGTGACTCAGGTTGTGATACTCTGCTGAAGTAACACCTGTTAATGCAGCACCACAAACACACAGAGAGAGAGAGAGACAGAGAGAGAGAGAGAGAGACAGAGAGATGGCTGTGGTGGGTGACATGTAGCTCTAAAACAGCATTCACTATGGGAAGGATTGTATATAGTGAATACTCTCATGTACTGTTGTCCAAAAATGATCGGCCAACATCAGTGCAGTGTCTATGATCATTACATAACACTCATCTTGTTTAAAGAAATATTTGAGATCTTAAAAAATCTTTAATCAACACAAAGATATATTAGGTGTTAATGGAGGCAGGGTGGCTTTGGGATTAATTCCTGGTTCCGCCCTGTCTGTGTGGAAGGTCTGATGTTGTTCTCCCTGTGCTTTGGGGGTTTGATCCAGGTTACAATGCATTACAGAATTTTCCCATGTGCCCTAACACTGTAGTGTTGGCTCTCATCATTTATTATTTACATTAACATTTACAGCATTTAGCAGACGCCCTTATCCAGTGCAACTTTTTTTTCATTTCATTTTATATAACTGAGTAATTGAGGGTTAAGGGCCTTGCTGAGGGGCCCAGGAGTTTCAGCTTGGTGGACCTGGGTTTCAAAATCACAACCTTCTGACTGGTAGACCAACACTTTAACCACCAGGTTACCACCTCCAAATTATCTAAAGCATAGTGAAATTTTTTGATAATTCATTCATTCATTCATTCATTTTCTACCGCTTCTCTGAACTACAGGGGTCATCTCAGGCGTCATCGGGCATCAAGGCCAAGACCAACCCATCGGAGGGCACACACACACACACTCTCATTCACTCACACAATCACACACTACGGACAATTTTCCAGAGATGCCAATCAACCTACCATGCATGTCTTTGGACCGGGGGAGGAAACCCCCGAGGCACGGGGAGAACATGCAAACTCCCCACACACGAGGCGGGAATCAAACCCCCAACCCTGGAGGTGTGAGGCGAACGTGCTAACCACTAAGCCATCGTGCCCCCCTTTTTGATAATTATTTTATAAAATTCTATATTGATCAACTTTATTCAAAAGTATAAAACTAAACCTTCATAAATCTTTTCTGGATTTCTGGTGTTTTGGAAATAAAAATAAAACTTTTTTGTAGACAGCTACCATTTCAGTGAACTTTGTGCTAGACTAAACACGTATAGAGAATCATGTGACTGTTGTTCCATCCTGTTCTCTATACATTTTGAACGAAGTAAGATTTTTACACAGTACACAGTATTTCTACTTTTCAAACTCGTAATAAGTATTAATATATGACAGAGAGTGAAGTTGTGTATATAGTGTACATGGGAGATTAGTAGGAAACCTGCCCTGGTCTTGGCTATAAACGTACGCTCTGGTGCAACAGAGAAGTGAAAGTATTGGCTGCCATGTGGTGCAGCTCACCTTGTATAAAGGAAACAGTTCCTGTCACGCTCAGATGAAGGCAGAGACGAAGAGCCGTGCAATCTACAAAACTAAAGCTTCCTACAGTTAATTATCTGCCACTCAGTGAGTTAGTTTAATTGAAGGTAAAATAAAAAGTAGAAAAAAAAAAACATTTTTACTGACATTACTACAGCTTTGTATGCATGTCATATACACTTCAGATTTATTGGCATCCTTTATAAAACAAATTTGCATAATTTATCATATAAATTTGTCAAACACAAACAAAATTATTGCCACTCTTTGTATTAAGCTATTGAAAGCTGTTGAAAGTTGTTTTTTTTTTGCCTCATGGATAAATGACAAAGTTATATTTATGTCCCATGGAAACAGGACATGATTAAAGAATATATGAAAATATATAAATATATGAAAATGAAAATATTAAACCAAGCACTACTTTTCCAAACAGGATTAAATGCTAGAATAACATCTGAGCAGAAGGAGAAGGAAACATTATATTTTAGAGGACAAAAAATGAATGCTGGCCTTCAGAGATTATCTGCAAGAACAATAGTGAGCGTGACAGTCACAGACTCTGGAAGAACTGTGGCAGATTTCACAAGATACTTCGAAAAACTGGCCAGCCACGTTCCTTATAAAACTGCACAAATTGTACCGGAGACTTCTGATGATTTTTTAAGCCAAACGTTTGTCATGCCAAATACTGATTTTGTTTAGTTTAGTGCCAGAATTTTTAAAATAGAAATAGAAAATGTTTTTTTTTTCAATAGAAATAGATTAAATTAGATTTTCGATTCTTTTTGGAAGGCATCTTTACAGCTTTACAGCATGTTTCAGAGCTCAAACTATAAAAATTGTATGAAAACATCCTGTCAACTAAGAAATGTACTGTTTACATAACAAAAAACAGCCAAAAAAAATTTCACTCATTTGTTTATTTTGAGTTGTGTGCGCTGTTCATGTTCACACATCTTTTTTGCTCATTTTAAATGGTGAAGGGTGCCAATAATTCTGGAGGGCAACTTAAATGAAATTCATCACAACCTTTTAGAATCTTGTAAAATACTAGTAAGAGCCCTAGCTCATAGCTGGAGGGTCAGCATGCCAGGATATATTATCCTTTACAATGAGCTTTCAGAAATGCTAATTACTCCACATAAATCAGTGATATGCAGTATATGGGATATAAATCAGCCTATAGCAGGTGCATTTATCACAATTCACTGGTGAAGCAGAAGGTCAGAGTACACCTCTGCTGTTGGTTCACTGATTACTCAGCTCCAGCCGAAAAGCCCATCGCCTACATCATCCCACCTCCCGCCTGCGGTCGAGTAATGAGTGCGTGAGTGTGGCTATGAACCCGATGCCAGGCTACTCGTCTGCTTGGGCAGATGGCTGAGAGGAGTGAAGGATTTCTGGCTTTGGATTCATTGTCCATGATGTTCCAAGGATCACAGAAAAACAATATGGAGATCATCCAACAGGCCATGGTATCTCATATGTAGTAGGTGCAGAGAAATATAATGGACACTGACTGATCTGATATGAACTTCATTGGCATTAAGTCCCTTGTTCTGGTCTATGGACCATCAGACATGACAAGGTGTGGAAGGCTGGGAAAATAGGAAATAAAAATAAGTGTCAGAGAGTAAACATTTGACAGAGATCATTGATGAAATGTGGCTAATGTGGGGTTCAAGTCAGAGTTCTGTGCAAGACACTCTAACTCTTTCACTCCAAACTTGACACACCGTGTCTTCATGGAGCTCGCTTTGTGCACAGGGGCATTGTCATCAGTGGCGGAACTAGCAACTTTTATACATGGGGTGGCCAGGGGGTGGCCAAGGCAACTAGCACAAATGTCAACATAATGTATATTATGGCTAAACTGGGGAATGAACCGATCACTCTTGTCTGATTACCCTGATAACCCTAACCCTACCCTTTTTCTGTTAATAGCGTCTAACGTCGATTTATATAGCGACGTATCTTTCGAAATATTTTTCTGGAAAACTGAATTCTGATGTTTAACCTCAAAACTTACAGAAATTTGATGTTTTAGTATTAGACTGTTACAGTATTCTTATCTACCTCTCAACTTTTTCTTGTCATTGATTGATGGATTTGAAACGGCGCCGCGACCAAACGTCAAACGAAGACTTCTTTTGATAGGTGAAATGAGATGTCACTCAGCATCAAACTTCCAATGCTATCAAATAAATATTCAGGGTGGCACCTCTGGATCCGCCACTGATTGTCATGCTGGAACAAGTTTGGGCCTCATAGTTCCAGTTGAAGGGAAATTGTTCTTCAGGTTTGACTCACGTTTGGTTCAGAATCACACCACAATTGAGTATGATGTCAGGTGGCCACACACCATCTTTATGTTGGTCTGTTTTCACAAATCACATGACTGAACCCTGGACTGCTAAAAATCTTTTATATAGTGGTCTGCACCAAAACAATGTGAAATGAAGAGCTTGTTTGTCTGCTCTTCTCTAGATATGTGCGATTTTCAGTATGAGTGCAGGAAACAGCATACAGTAGCCAAAAAAATATAATCCGCTTTCCCCTACAGAATATGTAGGCTATTTATTTTCAAAGCATCATTACACAGTTGTTCTTCTTTAAATAGCTTAAATACATTGCAAGGCATAGTTATGTTTTTTTTTCCCTACAATGAGCAACTGAAATGAATTTGAATCTTTGAATTTAAAACCAAATGAATGTGTGCATAGAACTCTCTTATAAGATACTATTCTCGCTTCCATCCTCAGGTACAGCGGTTTAATAGTCAGCACGGCTGCCTCATGCCTCCAGGGGTGAGGGATCAAGTTTGTATGTTCTCCCTGTGCTTTGCCGGTTTCCTCCATGTACTCCGGTTTCCTTCCTAATCCATTGTCATGCATGGAAGATTAGTTGAATGACATCTGTAAATTGTCTGTAGTGCTTGTGTGTGTGAGATTCTGACCTGTGATAGGCGGGGACCCTCTCCAGGATGTCTCTTTTCTTGTGTCCACTTTCCCTGGAATAGGCCAGGAGCTCCCTGCAACTCCCTGCATAGGATAAGCAGATCAGAGAATGGATGGATGGATGGATGGATGGATGGATGGATGGATCCTCTCAGGAACATTTTAACGGAGTAGAAGTCAATTCACACCACTCATGTTTCTTTATTCAGTGTGTCACATGCAGCACATCCATTTTACCAAACATTTCAGTCCAAACTTTCTGTGTCAATGGTGCAAGTTTCCGCCTGTATATTACACTGCCCTTCTATAACACATCCTCGCTTGTGAGAAGAAGTGAAGTTGTGAAGTGTAAACTTTGTGGAAAATCTTAAATCACACAACGACACTTTCTATATGCTGTTGACTATATTTTAAAAGCATAATCTACTAACGTCATGATTTTCCAAGCTTGCGTAAAAACTTACGTAAAACTGTTCTGTACTGTGGTGATAGGCTGTTTATTTACTGTTCCACTGTTTTTATTGAACTATAAATCGACTGTTCCTCTCCCCCATACTTTATTGACACGGTTGTACATTTGGGTGATAAAAATCAAGCAGTCGTGCTGTTGTGTTGGTTTCCTTGCAGAATAGCTGAGACTGAATTGAAGGACAGTCACAACATTTCCTAGACTGACTTGAAAAAAAGTGAAGACTTCCCCACCTACAAAATCCCAAATTAAACACAAACACCAATTGGTTAGTCAAATAATCATTTGTTTGTGAACAACAGAGCAATTGCAGTGTTATATGCAACAGATCATGATGACAAAAGATTGAAATATTTCACCACTATGTCTTCACGACCCCTCCAGAGCTTATGGGCTGGGAATAGATTGGTCCTGATGTCTATGACTTTGTATCTTCATTTAAAATAAACATCTGTTTGGACTAGAAAAAAAAAGAGAGAGAGAAAGAGAGCATGGATGATACAGAGATGAGGAGTTGTTCAGGTCAGATATTGTTAATTCAGGTTAATGATAAAGGAGAAGATTGTGTCTCTGGGGACAAATGTGCCATCTGTTAATAACAAGTGTGACTCTGTGCCACAACAAATCCAACACGTAGGCAATACACTGTGCTTTGGAGGCCAGAGCAGGACTTCTTCTTAAACAAACATCATAACATAAAATACTGACATAAACATATTATAATTCTATCATATAATTGTTCATACACTGTATAGCAGTGATTGTAAGGTGGCTGCCATAATGTTGGATATCATAACGGACTTCTATGTTACCTCCTGTGTAGTTAACATACTGTATATCATAGGACAACACATCAGAATCCAATGTGGATAAAAGATTCATAGGTACAAGATAGCCTTAAGATTAAAATCACATAAGACCACCAGAAACACATTAAACCCATTAAGATACACAAGATTTGTTTTACCCCAATAGACACTTGATGTATCAGCTTCCTTGACAAAAGGTTAATAATTAGCCTGTTTATGTCTGGTTTCATTTTGCTCTACGAAGATCATTTGGATAAAAAAAAAAAAAAAAAAGTTTATGCCTCTCTGTAGTATTAAAATGAATGCCGATGACTTTAAGATACAGATGCAATGGTACATTGTGTTAAAACACATGGAGCAGGTAACTCTAATAACTAGATGGGTTACATCACTCATGTGTCCACATCATGTTTCAGTCTTTCCTGCTATTTTGAAGCCAAGGAACATTTCATCTGTAGCTGCTACTTTATTTGACCATAAGCCTAAATATAGTTCTCACAATAAATAGCTCAGTGTTGAACCCACAGAACACAAATAGAATATGAATTTCACGGTTTTCATGATTTCCTGTGTGTGGGTATGTGTGTGGTGTGTGTGTGTGTGTGTGTGTGTGTGTATGTGTGTGGTGTGTGTTAGACATTGTTCTGAACCTCAGTTGCAGAACTTCTGGTGAAACAGCTGGCATCTTGGTTCACATTTCTGGCAGCCACCTGAGGGAAGGCCACAGGGTGTCACTGACTCTTACGCCGAGTCTCACAGAGCTCAGGGAGAGTTTCTGAGAAGAAGAGTTCCCCACTGAGTTTCAGTCTCACAGCAAAGCACTTCCGTCATACAGTGACACATGTGAGCCAATTAATGTGTGAAACTGAGGATGGACAACAGACTACAGCACTAAATAAAAATAATTGAATTAAATAACTAACTAGTCATCTAGCTAACCAGATCGATGATGTAGATAACTAGTTGACTGAATAATTTCTTTATAATCTCACCAGTTAATATCGCTTCATTCTTATTCATTCTCCAAACTCCCAAATGGGTTTGGATCATGTCCAGCAATATTAAATGAAATGTTTTTTTATTTATTTATTTTACTTTACACACAAAAAGACACACACACACACACACACACACACACACACACACACACACAGTACAGCCTGAGCAATAGCATTACATAACTTAGTCATAGACAACGAAACAAAACAAATTAAACTTACTCCAGATAAAACCTCCTTATCTTAAAGTGTGCATTACCAAATCTGATAGAAGATAAAGTAAAGTAAATCTGTTAGATCTCATGAGTATAATATAATGAAATTGATGGAAGATATGAAAAGTGAAGTATCGTAAATGTGACAGAAGATATTGTGTGTATAGGATAGTACACTTAATAGAAGGTAGAGAGGATTGTATGGTGAATCTGATGGAGGTTGAGTCTGATGGAGTATAATAGTGTACATCTTATAGAATAACATCTAGTGAGTTTAGTGTAGCACGATATCATGAAAGTTCTGAATCTAATCACTGAATTATTATATGCACAAAAGTATGCGGACAACTGACCGTCACCCCCATACGTGCTTGTTGCATCCCATTCCAGATTTAGTCTGCCCTTTGGTGTTATAATAAGCTTCACTCTTCTGAGAAGGCTTTCCACTAGACTTAGATGTGTGGCTTTGGGGGTTTATGCGTTCAGCTTCAAGAGCATTAGTGAGATTAGGTGCTGACGTTGGGTGAGAAAGTCTGGGGTGCAGTTGGCTTTCCAGTTCATCCCAATGGTGTTCAGTGTAGTTTAGGGCTCTGTGTAGGACACTCGAGTTCTTCCACTCCATCCTTGGCAACATGGACCTCTTGCTTACAATCATGATAATGAATACAAAGACATTTTAGATATTTGGCCATGATATTTTGGCCATGCAGTGTATAGTACACATAGTACACATTTTTTCTTCTGAATTTATCATTAATTAACAAATATGATTGAATAATGATAGAGTATAGTACAATTTGGGGGATGTGTTAGCCTAGTATATAAGATGGAAGGTTGTGATTTCAACTCCTACTGTAGGTCCACCAAGCTGCCACTGCTGGGCCCCTGGGCAAGGCCCTTAACCATTAATTACTAAATTGTATAAAAAGAGATCAAATAAATTCAATATATTGGTATATAGTATAGTGTGTATATATATAGATAATTTCAGATATTTAATTTTTACCTGATGTGAGACCAAATGAGACATCTGATCCTCTATGAATCTTACATTCATATTAAAAACCCGAAAACAAAATCTTATAGCATTTGAGATCTCTAATGAGTATTTTAATTATCAAAATAAAAAATAGAGTAAAAAGGATTTATTGTTTGTCGGAAATGTAAAGAGTAGATATATTAAGTAGAAGAACAGAGAACACGTAGAGAGAGTACAAGCATTCACTTTCAATAACATTCAAGTAAAGTACAAATCTTTCTGAAATGGTACTGAATTGCAATAACAAAGTACAGTTCCTCAAGTGTGTTCCACCTCCTGTACTAGGGACATGCTAATCGTTATTGACAGGTCTTTTCTGTACAGGAGTTTGTCCTTTTTCCTCCTGTAGGAGAGGTGCAGTGTTTAGGCGTTAACTTTGCCACTTGCAAAGCTGCTGTCAGTTCAGCTGGCTCAGCTGTTCCTGATGCCTCTCACCTCTCTACTGAAAACTGAAGGTGTAAAAGTACAAAACTGCCATTTTTTTTTTCATCCTTTCAGTTCTCTGACTGAGTTTCAAAACTATCTGCTGACTCACTCAGGCACTTTTTTTTTTGAAATTTCATATTGAATCTTTATTCATAATGCTATGAATTGATCATTGAATGAGATTAAATCTTTATAAAGTGTTCGCATTGTGGCTGAAGTAATAATGATCGGTCACAATGTACAGTAAGCGGATGCTGATCGTCTATAAACAGATGTCTAATGTTGATTGATGACTAATGAACGTAAGTGCACCCATTCATCAAAATGCCATTATTATTATTTTTATTCTTTTTAAAGGAAAATGTCATCAGAAAGTTTTTCATGCAAAGCACTCATCCATCATCTATATACAAACAAGCAGAAAATAATAAAACAAGAAATAAACAGACGTTTCGGGAAAGTGTAAAAAAAAGAATGTTATTGTGCACTATTTATTAGCAACCTGCACATACAGGGCTGAAGAAAGGAAAAGGACTGTAATGCTTTCTGTGAAGGCCATGATGATTCTGAACACATTTAGAACGTTATAACGATTTATAAAACACAGATATAACTACACATACTACAGCACTGTTGGTCAGGAGGTGGTCAGGAGGTGTTGAGTTATATTAATTTACTCGTTCAAATAAAGTGTCATTTCTATAGTAATGACTCCTTTCCAAGGGTTTCTTTGAAAGGCGCTCCACTTAATTTAACGTGAAAGCACCTACATCATGGGCATGGAGAGGTTTTCTGTAATGAGATGTTTACCTCAACGTATACTGAAAGGGTCTCTAGTGTTAACATAGAGTAACTATGTTACATGTTACATACAGTACGTTTTCAGACATTCAGGATTGAACTGAGGGAATGAGGGAATGTTTGTAGGTGCTGTAGAAAGTGATGACATAAAGGACTCATGGTCTCATGGATGTATCGGTAAATGGATAAAAATTAAAAATGTAATGTTCGTTAAAAATCATTGACAAACTGTGGTAGTGTAAGAGAAACAAATTCAATTCAATTTTATTTGTATAGCACTTTTAACAATGAACATTGTCTCAAAGCAGTACTAAATACTAAAAGTAATTTTATGCAAAAGTTCAAGATTAATATAAGACATATTTGAATGTGTCAGAAAACTAACACTAGGACACTAGGAAACTGGAAACACAAAACTCGGGAACACGGGAACACCAGGACGTAAGACAACCGGTATAAATAGGGGTGACAATCATTGAAACATAAGGAACATGTGTGTAGAGGCGGAACGGATAAGGAAAGGGCGGGGCTAACACATGGCACAAATAAAACTGCAATAATGTCCCCCTAGTGTGAAAAACAGGAAAAAGTCCAGGCCAAATCCTGACAAAATGTGTTTGTATTTATCCCCAATGATCAAGCCTGAGGTGACTGTGGTGAGGAAAAACTCCCTTAGATGGAAAAGAAAGAAACCTTAAGAGGAACCAGACTCAAAAGGGAACCTCATCCGTATTTGGGTGACACTGAAGGGTGTGATTATAAATATACACTCCGGCAATCGTGTATTGATGAATAAAGCACTTCATGTCATGCTCACTCACTCACTCTCACTCATTTTCTACCACTTATCCGAACTACCTCGGGTCACGGGGAGCCTGTGCCTATCTCAGGCATCATTGGGCATCAAGTCAGGATACACCCTGGACGGAGTGCCAACCCATCACAGGGCCCACACACACTCTCATTCACTCACGCAATCACACACTACGGACAATTTTCCATAGATGCCAATCAACCTACCATGCATGTCTTTGGACCGGGGGAGGAAACCGGAGTACCCGGAGGAAACCCCCGAGGCCGGGGAGAACATGCAAACTCCACACACACAAGGCGGAGGTGGGAATTCATGTCATGCTTATATAGGAAAATAATCATCTTTGGGATGGTAGCATGATGGCTGGAAGCCTCTGATTATTTTCCTATAACAGCAGGCCCAGTTATATTCTGTTCCTTATTTATTCCTAAGACACTAGTAGAGCTGATAAAGAAAGAAAGTAAGAATATACTGTAAGTATTCTAAAGTTATGCATGAAGAGTTCTGTGATTGTGACCTTTAAGTAAGTTTCAGCTCTTGTCTGTTTGATCACTTCTAGTTTTCAGACCAATGATGTGATGTTAAATTAATTTCTCCATGCTATTATTTGCCAAAGCAGGAAATCTGCAATGCTATGCTGAGCCAATAATATCAGAGAAGTTATGAAAATGTATTGAGTGAGCTTTAAGAAGAAACTTTAGATCCGGATAATGTATTATTCTGTCTGCTAGACAATTTCATTCAATTGCATTGGCCCTGTAAGACCTTATTGACTCTATTCCTACTTTTTTCTTCTGGCCTGCTTCCCTAAATAGCAGAAACCCACTTTATCATCACAAATCAATTGCTTTTGGATTCATGAATATTATAAATAAGAGTGAGTACAGGTGAGAGAAGGCGATTGAAATAGACAGTCTGCAACTTGCAGCATTTAGAACTTACGGACCATGAGAGAAAATGAAGGCACATTCCACATGAGCACTGTGTGTGACAGCTCAGCCAGAATGACAAAATTTCTTTTCTGGATGCATCTCAAGCAGAAATCTTAGCATTTTAAAGGCCTCCAGAAGTCTAAAGGGAGTAATTACTTTTTTTTTGTTTTACATTTCATATCCTTCATATCCAAGAGCACTGAAATAACCCTGATTTAATTATACAGCATTTCTATCACATTTAACAGAATCATGAATTTAAAAAAGGGAAATGGGTTCACTTTCATCATCAGCATCATCCACCTCATTCACATCAGTCTCCATCTGCATCCCAAATCATACACTTGTGCAGTAATCTATATTTTGATCGGACAGGCGATGCTGACTTATTCACCCAAAAAGGCAAAGTGTACAATGCCGGAAACGTCTTTCAGCTTTGCTCAATGAGAATTTTTTTAAAGACGGTTGACGACACTCCGATGGACATGGCATCTAACAAATGTCTTATAAATTAGCCCACAGTGTGCGATTTATTGTCCAACATTTTAAAGATTAAGAATTTGTGGCAGTGGTGGCACAAGTGGTTAAGGCTCTGGGTTGTTGAGTGGAGGATTAGGGTTCAATAATTGGAGTTGTAATTGGTTGATTGGAGGATTAGCGTTCATTAGGCCCCAGAAATGCCGAGCTGCCACTGTTGGACCCTTGAGCAAGGCCCTTATCCATCTCTGCTTCAGGAGTGCTGTATCATAGCTGCCGCTGCGCTCCAAACCCAACCTCCTCATTTGGGATATGTGAAGAAAAGAATTCCACTGTAATGTATATGTGGTGATAATAAAGGCTTCCATGTCCCCCAATTCATATTCTGCTCAAACTAGCGACGTCACATTACATGTATTTGACGTCAATTTTTTTTTTCTATTTACTTTTTGTTTAGTTATTAAAAGTTAGGTTTCTATTTGAGATGATTCTAGTCTTTAAAGTTTATACACAAGATGGTAGAATGCATAGTGTAAGTGTATAGTAGTTAGGGTTAGTATTTAGTAGTTATAGTCGATTGGGGATTAAGTCGCTAGGGTATGTTTTGCTCATGATTTCTTATTGTAATGTCTTTTTGTTCATTTAAATGTTCAAAAAATGTCTGCAGTCATCTGTACAACGTGTGTAAGTGTTCATCTCTAGATGGAATTATGATACGGCAGCTCGGGTACACTGCAAAAAATACCTTAGCACCTGGGTATACCTTGAAAATAACCAAATTTATCTAGCATTTCTAAT
The DNA here is from genome assembly GCF_030014155.1 of Tachysurus vachellii. Lineage (NCBI taxonomy): Eukaryota > Metazoa > Chordata > Actinopteri > Siluriformes > Bagridae > Tachysurus > Tachysurus vachellii. The sequence continues at coordinate 11,838,003 of NC_083482.1, read as the reverse complement.
TACAGTGCAACAATAGTAAAAACATACCGTATTTCTAGACAATTTTCATGCTTGTATTTATCTCCCAATAGAATAAGAAATAACACAAAGCTCACTAAC
>NC_083482.1:11770404-11835404 GCF_030014155.1 Tachysurus vachellii | reverse complement strand
TTTAAAACTACATTGATATTTCTGTAATGCTGCTGCTTTGTCACAATACACGTAAAGTTAAAAGCACTACTATGAAAGTAGAAACTACTATATACAAAAATATTAAAAACCGTATAATAACTCAAACATTTTGAAACGCTGAGTTTTTTTTTCTCTTGGGCAGTTTAATTATTCTCATTGTTTAACACTACAACCACTTAAAAATCTTAGAATTAAGTCTTAATTTCAGTCCCGTTAAAAAAGACCTGAGAAACGAATGCAGACTAGACTTTATAAATAATTAATAGACCCCAAGTAGACTGTGTAGACTGGTTACACATGAACGTTCATTTATCTGTACATGCAATCAAGAGAAAAGCATAATAAAGTACAAACTATCATTACAAAAGCCTTATAAACCAAAGAAGATACAAAAAGAAGACATGATTCTTTGTTATTTTAGCTTTGCGTTGTCTGTTCGATTAACCGGATTAAGCAACTAATCTACGACGTAGCTCTCATATCAAGGGTTGATATTTCTTGCTCAGTTACCAGATTAACACTACAACCTGAATGTGTAGGATAAAATAATTTTGTCCTGGTTATTGGCTGGTTATTATACACTAAAGTCATCAGTTCTTCATTTAAAAGGTGTGATGGTGTGAATAAGATTCATTCAATTGGGAATACCAAAAGTGACACACAAGTGTAGATTTGTTGAGAGTCAATCAGTATACATAAAACACAATTTCATACGTGCACACACACACACACACACACACACACACACAGAGAGAGAGAGAGAGAGAGAGAGAGAGAGAGAGAGAGAGAGAGAGAGAGAGAGAGAGAGAGAGAGAGCTCCCACCGAGACTGACAAGGCCACCAAGAGGTCAAATATGTCACAGCTGAAAATATCATCCTGCCTCCCGCTGCTTAGTGTCAGTTCCGGGCCTGCATGACTGGCAGAGGCCTTTGAGTGTGTGTGTGTGTGTGTGTGAGAGAGAGAGAGAGAGAGAGAGAGAGAGAGAGAGAGAGAGAGAGAGAGAGAGAGAGAGCTTTTCTATCTTGATTGATCCCCACATTGAGAGAAATACCTCACAGTTTTGACCTTATGGAGTCCCTTGGATGGTCACTACAATGACAACCTTTTTCTTCCTCTTCGCCTTTAATTTTTTAACTGCAAGGTTTGGTGTGTGTGTGTGTGTGAGTGAGAGAGAGAGAGAAAGTCTGAGAGACAGTGCATTGTACAATCCAAAGGGCAAAGCAGTGAATGGAAAGATCCCCAGCTGATGATTGACATAACCTGACACTGTAATATATCACTCCTGCAAAGCATCATGAGGGATAAGTAACCCACTCTAATTTCCTTGTCAGTATTTTCCTGTGTTCTTCCCTCCACAGATGCCTTTTTAATCTCAATTAGTCAATGTAATTTTTATAAACTGATTCATTTATTAAACCCCCCAAAAGAACTCATTATTATTTTTCACTTATTAGCTTTAAAACGGATTAATCTCTAAGTGTTAGGAATTATTTGGTAAATACAGTGCACAGGAAATTGTCTGTATTTCTGAGAGTGAGGAATGAAATTCTGGATCCGTGAAGCCTACCAACCTTGTAAGAAAGGGTTAAAAGCATTTAAAGACGTTTAGATCTGATTTGAAATATGTCTCACTTTCTGACTTCATGAATATTTTTTAATATCTGCGTAATGTGTGTACACGGCCGATGACTCTAAACACAACATTTAAAAATTAATCACAATAATCGTTAATGACATGCCTCCAGTCTTTCACAGAAAGCAATTTGCACACCTGCTTAACAGTCTTCATGCAGATCTCTGGCTTGGAGAGAAATCACTCTTCCGATGAAACAATCCCACAGTGTTTATATTACACAGTGATGAGGCGTGTTCTTGCCCTCAGTGCTCTTTGTTTCAACAGAACAAACCTCCCTGATATTTCAAGTAGAGGAAAGGGATTCCCCCAAAGAGATTTAACATCTGACCCCTCCTCTCGTCTCTTCTTCTCCTCTCTTCCCCCTTCTTCACCACACTTCTTTTTTTCACCAGACAATTCACACTGGCAGTTTCCATGACAACAAATAGAAATTTAACTGCACACCTCTTGTGAGTGTTTCACTGGCAGTAATCTGAAGCCAGAATCTCCTTCCATGTGGCCACTCCCAAAAAACCCTCTCTATCTATCTATCTATCTATCTATCTATCTATCTATCTATCTATCTATCTATCTATCTATCTATCTATCTATCTATCTATCTGTCTATCTATCTGTCTATCTATCTGTCTGTCTGTCTGTCTGTCTGTCTGTCTGTCTGTCTGTCTTTTTATTCAAGTATTTATTTGCCTATCCATCCATCCATCCATCCATCCATCCATACATCCATCCATCCATCCATCCATCCATCTCTCCATCTGTTATATATATATATTGTTATATATGTTTTATAGGATCATTCTTCCTTGTTCCCTCCTTCCTTTCTTCCTTCATTTTTTATTGTAAATTTCATATTTATTTAGTATCATTTAAATGATACATTAAATTCATATATTTTTATTGGTTTATTTCTAAAATTTCTATTTATTTTTATTATTTTATCTTTTGATTGAACTTCCTTCCTTCTTTCATTACATTCTTTCTTTCTTTCTTTCTTTCTTTCTTTCTTTCTTTCTTTCTTTCTTTCTTTCTTGTAAATACAAATGTATTCTTCATTTGTTTGGTATATTTACAAAGTATCTTTTACAGAATTTAGAAATCAAAATACATCTAATTCAGTTTTAAATTCATTTTAATACTTATTTCCATTTTTTATTTGTTCTGTTATTATGTTGATATTTCTTTCATTCCTTCCTCCCTTCCATCCTGGTATGTGTAAGCAGGAGGCCCAGAATATCACGGTCATCCTCTTGTCCTCGTCCCTGCGCTCCTTCCTCTGCTCATGCAATGTTTTACATGCTGTTAGTTTTTTATTTAACACATTCATTCACAGGGTACATGGTTTGTCAAGCTGCTACCGCTTTCCTTCACTTAACACTTTTATTTGCTTGTTCCTGTCTTTCTTTATCCTGTTCTCATTGGATAATTCATGCAGCACTACGCTTGCTGTCAGACTGCTGCCTCTTGTGTGCGGAGATTCCAGTGAAATTGATGTGATGGTAAACCGAGCCTTTATCACAAAACTATTCTCTTTAGACATGGTTTAATTCTCATTTTGTTTTAGAATGATTTGTATTTTGAAAGAATTATATAATCTGTAATAATATTAATAATAACAACATTTTTTTTCAGAACTTTTTGTCAGTAACCCACTAAACTCCTCATAATCCCGGTTCCTCATTGTTATAACAATATAACTTTCCTATCAACTGTACTGGAGTTACTGAATAATTTACCGTGATCTACACAGAGTGCTATAAACATATTACTCAATGTTACTCACTATGGATTATTAAAGAGCTGAATGGATAACTGAAAAATAAGCCATATTTTTTCCTGTCTAAACAAAAAAAAACGTCAGATTTTTCTGTCAGTATTATATATGTTACAATTTGGCCGCTGTCTGGTGGTGATATTTCCAGAATACAGTCACTTTTCTTCCTGAAAAACTATCTCATAAAAACTATCTCATATCTCATATATGTAGGTAAAAATACACAACCATGGAAAGACTATTTCAAATCGGTTGCTACACAATACATATAATAATTCCTGAAATTATTACCACTGTGTACATTATTGTTCCCTTAAAATGAACACACAACAGCACGTATGTCTGTGGTATGTATGAATAACGCCTGGATCTTACAGTTAAGAAATAAAAATTGTAAGATTTTTAAAAAGAACATCAATCGTATAAGGAAAGCAAGTGAAACTTTAAATATTTGTGTTCTCTTTCTTCATGACCTACGTGACCTACATTGATGAAAACATGATGAATATCTTTCATTTTAACACAAGTTTGATATTTTTGCTTTGCTATTTTGCCAGTAAAGTGCTCTATGATCAGTAGCTATTCAGACTGGAAATATCAGCATGGATTGGAATATTCATTACACTCTATGCATGACTTTAAAATGGTAGACTGTGTACTAATTAGAGCTGTTAATCGATTGGCACACTTTCCAGGATTAATCATATGATTAATGATATCTTTAATCACATGGAGATTTTTGAGAAAAAATACAAACTGTAACAGTGATTAACTCCTGGGGTTGTTATTTATACCTCTTATTTATTCCTTTGTTTCAGATCTCAACATAGATATTAAATGATCTCATTATGTATATGTTATTATAACAGGTAATTCCAGTGAATTTCATCTGTAACCACACTGGGAGACCATTGCTTTGCGACTGGCTCATTTAAGATATGCTAATTATGTTAAAGAGTACAATAAACAACATAAAGGAATTACACACGCATTTCCATTGATATGTGATGCTCCATTTTCAACCATAAATGTTGACGTTTTGTGACCTTCGTTGTCCACGAACTGTCTATGTATTCGTATAGTGTTGCTGAGGTAGTTTTGGTTGAACTAAACAACCAAGTGCTGTTGTGTGTTTTATTTTAATTGTAGGTTGAAAAAATTGTTTTGTGATAACTTTTGTGCTGCTTTAATCTAACACAACATAACATAGGTTGCTATGTAATTATCGTAGCAATGTACTCTAAGAGATAAAAGAACAACATAAAAGTTTCCATTCTTTTCATTTGATTTTCTACAATTTTATTTCCACCCTATGGTAAGCACAACCCCTCCAGAACATCCCCCAATTACCAGAACATACAGAAAATAAATTCAATAAATAAATAAATATTAACAATAATAATAAAAAAAAAAAAAACAGGACAGTTGCCTATGATTTTGTTTTGTTGTGAAAAACTTGGCATAGCAGTTAATATGGGTAAAAATAATTTAACCTTTATTTTGACAGTCCTGGTACTAATACATAAATATCTAATATGGTATTTATAATACATGTTATAGGCAGGTGCTTAATATGTGAACCTGATCTAGCATAAAAAGGGTAAAAATAATAAAAAGATCAAATAATTAACAAATGATAAAAATAGCTCTAACATAAAAAGTTTAAAAAAAAAGATTTAAAAATCTATGATGATTTTTAGGATGATAAAAAAAAGTACATAAATATATCTAAAAAAAGAAAAATACATGAATGTTGGTCTGAAAAACCTCATTTGACTTCAGTATGGTTAATAAGGTCATGTATTAGACCTTAATTCATAGTTAATAAGTGCTAAATGAATGTCATGTAAGCAGTAAATACAACAAGTAACTTTATTAGGCCTTCTTATATCCTTTATAGTTATTGTTATACCTCTTTTGACTTAATAACTTCTGTTTGATTAAAGAGTAATAAAATAATTGCAATACAGTTTGTGTGTTCTCAGTTTGCTGTCTCAGTACAAAATGTATGAAGAGTTCAAAATTCACCAAGGACATCTCTTAACTGTGTGTGTGTGTTCAGAACAGAGCTGGGACCAGAAACATCTAGTAAATACCAACTTAATTATACACAAAATACATAGGTTTTGGATATCAATAAAGTTTCAAATAATCAATATCAGTTTCAAGAAAATAAACAACTTCTGACTGTTAAAAAAAATAAAAGTATTTGCAAGTTATTAATAAGATGCAGGTTATAACTAGGTAGAAAAATGAAATTAATAATTAATAATAAAGCAATAAAAAAGTTTTATTATTTATATGCTCATTTAGTGCATTAGCTATGATGTTACAGTCATATGCAAAAGTTTAGGAACCACTGACAATTTCCATGATTTTCATTTATAAATATGTGTAATGTAATATGCAATATTTCAGCAGTGAAATGAGGTTTATTGGATTAACAGAAAATGTGCAATATGCATCAAAACGAAATTAGACAGGTGCATAAATTTGGGCACCCCAAAAGAAAAATCACATCAATATTTAGTAGAGACTCCTTTAGCAGAAATAACAGCCTCTAGATGCTTCCTATAGCCTGTAATGAGTGTCTGGATTCTGGCTGAATGTATTTTGGACCATTCCTCCTTACAAAACATCTCCAGTTCAGTTAGGTTTGATGGTTGCCAAGCATGGACATTTTACATGGCCTGCTACTTCTGGCCTTAACAAGAACTGTGCCTGTGGTCTTCCATTTCTTCACTATGTTCCTCACAGTGGACACTGACAGCTTATATCTCTGGGATAACTTTTTGTAGCCTTCCCCTAAACCATAATGTTGAACAATCTTTGTTTTCAGGTCATTTGAGAGTTGTTTTGAGGCCTCCATGTTGCCACTTTTCAGAGAAGGCTTCATGAGCTCACCAAACCAATTGTGTGTTCCAATTAATCAGTGCTAAGTAGTTACAGATATTCAAATCAACAAAATGGCAATGGTGCCCAAATTTATGCACCTGTCTAATTTCATTTTGATGCATATTGCACATTTTCTGTTAATCCAATAAAAATCATTTCACTATTGAAATATTACTGTGTCCTTCAGTTATTTGATAGATCAAAATGAAAATTGCTGATCCAAACACCCAAATATTTATAAATGAAAATCATGGAAATTGTCAGAGGTTCCTAAACTTTTGCATACGACTGTACAGTATATCTAACATGTGACCTCTTATAATACGTGCTGCCAAAATCCAATCTATTAGTTATTTATTGAACACATAGACACATTTTTATGTTGTTAATTTGAAACCGTATATCAGCTGCTGTACACTGCACTTGTCCTCCAGACACTCCAGATCTTGCTCTGTCCCAACGCAGCCGTCCCCGTCTCAGCTCATCATCAAGGGCTTGATGAATAGTTGATCAGTTTAATTGGATGTCTTACTGCTTATCCACATCAAATTGGCTGCAGAGGCTTTGTTTCAGTCGACCAGGGAATTGCTATCTAAAGCCAAAACAAGGACAAAGGACAGAATAGCAAAGGCGAGGGGAGTTTTTTTTTCCAAGATGTGAAAAATGGAAGAAAAAGTGATTTTTTTTTCTGACTGTAAACTTTTATGTCTTTTAAATTCTTGGAATTTATTCGCTATATAAAATCCAATGGCCTGGCTCAACAGAGCTCCTGCTGTCTGGGGCTAAGCAGTGAATAGAACATGAGGTTAAATAGTTGAGGGTTAATTGTGTTAATTGGTAGAGCAGGGTGGATGATGTGGTGTGGGGTGTGTTGATGTGTAAGTGTGTATTGTGGATGCGTAAAAGGACGTGTTATAGTGTCAGAGGGTGTTAAGTTTCTAGGGATATTAGCACACAGCGTGTTATGTTTCCAATATGAGACAGGAGGCTAAGGCGAACTGCCCAGGCACGTGTTTCCTGGCAGTGTGAAGGCTACAGAATGCCCACCATGTGTTTGGCTATTGTTCGGGTTTAATGTTACACTTCTCCATCAGGAGGCCTATTTCTGGAAGAGAGCTGCCAGTTTGAATGACTACCTAACTTTATGATATAGAACATGTAGTGTTCTGACAACTAACTATTATGACTAAATAGCCAAAATTAATTAATGAAATTAATATCGATAGTGTGTTGACTCTGAGTAGGAGGCTGTTTGTATGTGAATGTTTATTACTTCAATTCAAATATCTCTATATTCAGAATTAAACCCAAAATGTGTGGAGCCTAACTGGAAAGTTAAGTTTATTTCCATCACTGTGTGTTCCCAGAAACTGAATAACTGGAAAAAAACCCGAGAAAAAATGCCAGCAAAAATAGTCAGCATGGCTTCTGAGAATTCCTCAACCTCAGCTTCATCACTCCAGTGCCTCATTGTTCACCTAGAGTTGTAGATATCTCTCATAGGGTTTTTTTTTAATCCACAAATATCATTTGGGTTTGTACCCAACAAATTTAATCAGTTGTGTTTTAAAAAATATAATCACATTAATTGCTTAATTTAAACCATAGCCACTAAGCTATGCACAACCACTAAGGCTGTTGTACATACATCATGCATGGCTGTACACATTCATTCAGAAATCTAAAGTTTTCAGGTTTTTTCCCTAACGTTCCACTATGAAAATATCCCAAAGGAAGTTGGGAATTATGTTTTATTTTCTCAAATTACTTGTGTGTACCGATAACCTGTGTTCTTTTTTAAGTGACACTGCCGCTCATATTCTGACTTGACGCTGTACAGAAACCAGCCGGATAGTTTTGGGTCCTTCGGCAAGTTCACCCAATTTTCCCGACAGCTTTGATGGGTGCCGGTGTATAAATAGTAGCACCTGACGCTGATTTACACCCTGTGGACTTCTCCCAGAGTCCACAAGCACTGACCTTCAAGGTGGAAGACAAACACAGAGACAATTCTGTCTCTTTTCATGCCAGCTTCAGCAGTTTATGGCAAGTAAAGACGTCTAGAGGGACAAGGGATATCTATAATTAAAAGGGAAAGGTCAGCAGTGCTTTGTGACCTGTTGACTCCGGTCCTCTAGCCGCCGGTGGTTAGTGGATTCTTCACTTAAATCAAACAGTTTTAGAAGCTCAGACATTCCATAATTAACGCTCCTGTATTTTGGCAAGCAGGGACATCTGTTTACATCAGGTGTGTGTGTGTGTTTGTGTGTCTTTGTGTTGATGTCCTCAAAAAGTCTGCAGGAGGAAAAAAAAAGCAAGCAGGTACACTGCTGAGTTTGGCTTCTGCATTTGGAACACGTCCAGTAATTGTTGCATGCAGCTTCCATCTGAAATATTTAAACTCCATGTTAAGAGAGTGGATCAGGTGTCAACTGTTAGCCCCTGCTGGAGAAAATGCCCCATCATGGAGGTGCCCTTCGTCCTCATGATTAGGACACCGTTCTCCTGTGCTTTTATAAATGATCATTTTAATCTGACTCACTGTGTTATGATTATTGCTCCTTTTGTACTGAATAGATTCTATGTTTCTACTGATTTGTTTTTATACTTATGTCTTAAATACAACGTTTTACATTGTCTATTACATTTAATAACTCACAAACCACAAAAAAGTGACGGTCCGTTAGCAATCAGTTCATTAAAAATGTTTATTTAGAATATCAGTTATGTTCAGAACTAAATGAAATGAAGTTGAAATTGAATTTGAAATTGAAGTTTTTGGGTTTTTTTTTCTAATCTCATGCCATGTTTTCTCCTCATCTAAAAACTACACAAGCAAAATTCAGGCCTGGTGCGACATGTAATCTGTATAATCATAGACACACAGTTCAAGTTCAAGTTAAGCTCAAATAACCTGTTGAATCAAATTTTAAACCTTTTTTCAATAACAATAATGGTGTAAAATATCTGAATAAAAATAACAGGATTAAATAATTCAGTAATATTTCAACACTTTTTTAATTTTTTTAATTCACTCCTAGATAAATTTGCTATCACAATCCAAATATTTATCCCACCTCTGCCGTGTGTGTGGAGTTTGCATGTGTTTTAACTGGGGGAGGAAACCGGAATACCTTGAGGTACAATGAGGTAGCCTAGTGGTTAAGGTGTTGGTCTACCAATCAGAAGGTTGTGAGATCGATTCCCATGTCCACGAGGCTGGCACTGTTGATCCGCTGAGCAAGGCTCTTAACCCTCAATTGCTCAGTTGTATAAAATGTCACTCTGGATAAGGGCATCTGCTAAATGCTAGATATGAAATGTAATGAAGGAGAACATACAGTGTAGGCTGATGGAATCTGTAAAGTGTGTGAATGTGTGCGTTTGTGATTGCGCCCTGCGTTAGACTTTAGACGTGTCCAGAGTCTCCTTTGATAGGCTCCAGGTTTGCTCGGCACACCCAGTAGGATAAGTGGTATGGATGAGTTGTTGGGTGGGTCAAAATAAGTATTATATAGTTCTCTCTCACCATGTTCCCAGTAAAATCTTTGGTTTCACCACCACCCTGACCAGGGTAAAGTGATTACTAAAAGTAAATGAATAAATAAATGGCAGAGTGGAAATGGCAAGTTTCCTGTATCATCCAGGGACTAGAGTAATGCAGTCAGTTTCTTCCATTTGCTTATGTAAACATTTAAGAAATACAAAATGCTAAATTTTTATTTTAATATATTTAATGTTTTTTATTTAAACATTGCACATAATTCCATTTCCATCACATCTCATATTGCTGCTTACAAAAATGTTAAGAATGTAGAAAAACCCAGAAGAACGACTGATGGTCTACCAAAGAAACAAATTCAAACAGTGGAAACCGAAAATTAGAGGGTCCCAAATTTACCAAAGCAGCACCTAAAGAAGGGTAACACAAACACATCGTTTTTTTTTTTTTATTTGGGATGCACGTTTTTTTTTCCAAAAAACAAAGCATCATGCATAAAAGAGAGGCAAGTGTTGCCTTCAACCCACATGAACAAAAGGAGCATGTGGATATTTCTGGATAATGATATTATACACTTCCTGCGCGGTGTTTGCTACACCAGGTGCATCTCAGCATCCAGACTCGCTGTTTGTGACGAAGCCCGAGAGATGACACAACACACAGAAACGTCAGCCCACAGAGCTGTGCATACAGTAGGACGTCAACAAAGTCCATGTGGATATCAACAAGCAAAACCAATTTGCACCAGGCGTTTGTGGTGCGAGCGTCTCGCTGTGCTCGTGAGAAGAATTTCCGAGCTGACTCGGGTTTGTGTCTGTGAGGGTGTGATGACAGAGGGGCTTTGAGGCATATGATATGATAGAACGAGTAAAACGATCAGCTGATTGAAAGAGATCTTTTCCAGCATGCAGCGTTTGGTCTGGCTTGTTACCATGGAGAGTGAAGTGGGGAGCAATCAAGCAATAGCGTCCTTTGTGAATTATTCTGTCCCTTTGGAATGACTGATGGAAAATGTCTTACTGACTAGTACACCATGTACAGTGTGGTCCAAAAGTCAGAGTCTACTAAGACTATTAAAATCTGATTTTAATTCACAGATTGTCAGATTAGTAAAATGTCTAACAGGAATCAGTAGAATCAGTGCAGTAATTAACACCGTGGCAAAACAAAATTTCTAAAATGGATCGATTTGGGTCTAAAATCCAAATTTGTCTGTTATTCCTGCGGTGAAAGATTTGTGTGTTTTTAATAATTGCAAATAATTCTACAGATTTTTCTTGTATTGCTTTAGTCACTTTATAAACACAATAAGCCACTTAATGTTTTACATTTTGCCACTGTAATATCAGTGTAACACACACTTGGGTTGATTTAATGTTTACATATATATGCTGTTCATCTTAAAATTCAATTAAAACTTTATTTATAAAACGTTTTATTTATAAAAAGACTAAAGTCTTTTTTTAGTTAACTGAGTACTATCTTGTATGAGAGCACTTCTCAAACCGTTTTTACTCTGTGACAAAACTCAAAAGTGCAGACGTTGCATACTTAGCAGATGCTCCATTAACTACATTCATGATAATGCAAATGATTATTTTTTTTTAGTAGCCTCTCTGTTATCATCACATTTATTTTATAGAGAAAAAATAACAAAATAAAATGGCTTTTGGACCATACTATAAATTATATGGTACAGTAAAAAGAAAAAATTATAATAACTATATATATATATATATATATATATATATATATAATTTATTTATTTTTACTTAATTTTTTTGTTATTATTCTTTTATATATATATATATATATATATATATTATTAGAATATTTTCTAAGTTTATTAGATTCATGTAGACAAGGATTTTTATAATTTATTTGTTGCAGTTTTTCAGTGCAATTGTTGGTTTGCTGAAGCACTTTATACTTTCTTTGGGAGGAAATAAAAAGGTTGAAAATGATAAATATCTTAAATTAAATTCTTTGGCTTGTCTCTTTGGGACAAACTTTAAAGGATCTGCGAGTTGTAAAACAGCTAAAATGTCATTGGAAGGCAAATTTTAATCCAAAGTAACTCTAAGTTGTGTTGAGAGACATCAGGAATAAGGCAGAACTCTCTGGTGCTAGATTCGTGTGTTGTATCATCTATACAGACTTTTTAAAATCGCTTTACCTTGTTTGAGTTTTATTGGACAATATTATTTGCAGAAGTAACAGATTCAAACAACATTTGAAGAAGAAATGCTATATCTAAACATCAGCTGATCAAAACAAAATGTGCTGTCTAATTTGTTTTAACAAGAAATTCTCCTCTTTCTTCAAGCCACTCTAACTCTATAAACTACTCGGCCAGTCTACACTGACCGAGCGTCTACGGTCCTTTATGGTTCACTAGTAATTCTTGGCTGTTGACTGAATGTACAATGGAGTGTCATGCGCATTGCATCGTGGGTTGGTAAGGAGCTTGTCGCTATCGTCGTAGCAGGGAGCCCAGAGCAACGTGCCATGATGACATCATTATCTTGCGAGCGCTTATTTACAAGGTTAGGTCACATGCAGGTCTACAACATGTGATGCAACACGTAGCCCTGTGATTGGCTCTCCAGCCTCAACAAGATCTCCACCATACCTGGCAGTATTAACCATTCACTCTTTAACACTTCACCTCTGTCCTGATGCTCCCAATCAATCCACTCCTGAGGAAACATATTTACACGGTTTGTCACATGCAGCTCAGCAACGTGACGTGACACGAAACCCTGCGCTTAGCTCTCCAGAGCTGATCCGCTCACACGTTTTGGATCAGGTGGAAATCAGGAAAGTTCTGGTGGACAACTTGCTGGCTATCAAAAAGGAACAAACTCAAAAAAGTTAGAGAGAGAGAGACAGAAAAAGAGAGAGACTTGGTAAAACCAGCATTCATCTAACTAGGATCACAGAGTGTAAAAATAAGAATATCAAAGAAATATGGGTTCTTAGGGCTGGAGATGCCTAACAGTCAAAAAAGTAGACATGACTTCTTAAAATAGACATCTTCTTATTTAAATATGCTGTGTTCAGTGTATCTATCCTCACTAGGTCTGTATCTCTAAAATAACAAAAAGAGTCCCAAACATAGAACGGATCTGAATTCAACTTTGGTTATATAAGAGGCAAGGCTAGATTTAAAAAAATAGATAATACGCCTCCATAAGTGCTTTGCATAAAGATGAATGCATTTTCATGACAACAAAGCAGCCACTCCATCCTTTTGGATATATCTATGAATTCAAATATATTTCAGTTCACACGTCTCTGTACATCTCCCACAGGTTGATATATTCTGAGCAGAATCCATCAGGTAGAATCGTAGCTGAGAAACGGAGAAGGTGGAGGGGGTGCAAGGGAAAAAAGTGTGAGGGAGGACTAGATCGAAATCAGGAGAGAATTGGGAATGTGAAATAGTGTGCATAAGTTCATGTCTGCATGCATGGCTGAATGTGTCAGATAGGCGAGAGAGAGAGAGAGAGAGAGAGAGAGAGAGAGAGAGAGAGAGGGAGAGAGAGAGAGAGAAAACTGTGGGCTTTGAAAATATTAACAAACAGCTTTTGACTGCCTCTTCCTTCAGAAAAATCTTTGCCAGACTGCATGAGTCTGTATGTACATTTAAGGGGGGTGACGATGTTGTGCCGTCACTGTGTGATACTGTAATTTGTTGCCGTCTACATAAGGGCACACACTCAAGTATAAGGTTGTACAAGCGGCAGTTAAAAATTGATGCTAAACGCTTTGGAAGGTTTGTGCCCTTGAATCCTCAGACTTGTACACTCGGCTTGTATTTCCGTGTACTTTAAGGAATGAGGTGGACGGCTCAGTAGATAACGACAATAAAGAAGAGGCAGTGCGAAGCACGGACCGACGGCGACGGCTGATCCAATCGCTTTAACGTAATTTAGTTCTGCATTTAATGTTAGTGCTAATCTAAATGTCTGTTCGAGCAGTCAGAAAGTCCAAGCTCAGTGTTTTGAGACAACAACACAAATGTACAACTGCAAGGAATGTAACTACATCGGCTTATTGTGCTGTTGAATTTTTCACTAGGCAACAATTTGTCAAATCAAAATACTAAATGCTGTATAGTAGTTTTAGTTTAAGCATACGTATGAAGTTTATGGCTTTAGCTATAGGTCATTTAACTGAATTCTTGGGATTAAAAGAATACTCCACACAAATACACTGCATCTGCTGCATATGTGTGATTACCACAGACAAGAATTATGACATGTAGGGAGAAAAAAAAGAACATAGAACTCTATTATAAATCAGTCCAGTGAATAAGGGCAGTTGTTGAGTTCCACCAATAAACATTTAAACTATGTGATTGTATAACCTGAGATTAAAAATTTGAACTCTACACAATAAAAAAAAAAAGAACTGACATTGTAGAAAGTCTTACTGGGCCTGTTATTATATTTAAACACCACATCCACCTTTTAAAAGCTAAAGCAATACATAAAGACTTTATCAAAGGTTTTGTGATTTTACCATCTGACAAAAAAAGTCTGACATCCAGATAGAACTTCATTTATAAACACCTTTCACCAAGAAAATTAGTAAAAGTGTTGTACATGTTTGACATAAAAGTCTATTGATGGAAATGACTGTCCTTCCATTTTCCAGGTGACTTTTAAGTTAAAATGTTTTCTACTCGTTCTCATCACAGGGTAAAATCAAAATGTTATCTGTGGTAATCAGATGTGGTAGATGGGTATGATTATACTGAAAAGCACTGGAGTATTCTTTTTAAGAAATATAAGCAAATGATATGAATCCTAATAACATATTTAATGGTCCTGGAAAAAATGTAGAGAATGGACCTCATTTATCAATGTTTTAGTAGAATTAAGTGTAAATGGGTTTGTAACCCATTGAAAAAATTCCTGCCAAAATATCAGTAACAATGATTTTCTGTGTACATACACGTACAGGCAACGCTAATAAGCCTTAAATTAGTGCCTAGCATGGCGTGTAATAAATCTTATATATTTATTTATGTATGTTTGCATTTGAAATTTTTTTCAGAATTTCAACTCGACAGCATAATCCATACACTCCAATTATACGATTTGTAAGATTCGCATTAGTGAGTCAATTAGTATACATAATTTTACAGAAGTTTAGGAGCTCTTGTAGGATTTGAATGTTTTTTTAACTGGAAACGGTTTACAAATAAATGAGTTTATATCCAGCTTGATAAATGAGGCCCAGAGTCAGTATATATCGCACTCTGTATTAAACTGTTGCCAAGCCGCATGTTTAAAACTTCGCTAATTCATAATATTCAAACCTCAGCCTCTGTAGCTTTCCCTTGTGACAGCGTGAAAGTAATGTTTGTTGTTTATGCACGTATACAGCACTGCAGTTACCAGCAGGCCGAGTCTGCCATCTGAGCATTCGGCACACTTCCAAGAATGAACTCATACACATGAAGCCAAACATCACACCTGGCAGTAAAAGCCGTCATGTTGTAACCGGTACATACATACCGCATTCATTCCTGAGGAGATCTTGTAGCTCCTTGCTTGTTTGTTTGCTTTACATTAATTGTGTGCTAGAAATATTTATACATATTGATGTACTCTAAACACTTGCATGTTCTTGACTGGATCTTACAGCACTTTTAAATACAAAATACACATCTGCTAAGAATTTATAGCGGTTAAGATGCTAGCTCTTGCTCTGCAGTGGCATGACTACTGAATTCAATGACAAGGGGAGTGGTTTTTTTTGTTCTTGCTGCATGAATACACTGCTAATGAATGGCCTTGGGATAAACTCCAAGCTAACACCAGGCCATTTCAGACTGCAATTTTGGTTGAAACAGAAGGAGAGTAAAAACTACACATTTAAGACAAAGAGCAGAGCCTGATTTGCTTTGCATTGTGATTCTATTACCAATCCCACCTAATGGAAACCAGTGTCCACATTACAACCAAACAAATATTTCTCTATTATATTAAAATATCCACATCTGTTTTGTACAAGACACATGTTCACAAGTGAAAAAAAAAATCTCAAAAAAAAAAAAAAAAGCTTTTTTTTCTTTTTTTTTTTTTTTTTTTTGAGAAGACTCCTACTGTGTATCCCTCTGCGCAGAGATGTAGTGAGTTGTGTCTTTAAGGCATTCATCAGGGACAGGATTTAAACAGTGACTGACGCCTGGCATGAAGATGGACTTCCTGTCTTACAGGTGAGTGGAGAGCAAGCAGTGTCCTCGCTATCCTCTTCTGTCCAGCAGTGGTCTCTCTGGGTCAGGTTTTTTTTTTTTTTTGGTTCCTCCAATTTCTGTTCTCTTTGACAGCTCTGTCAGCGTGGGTCCTTTGCATGGGGAGTTCGCTTTAAAGGCGCCTTTGATTCCGATGGACAAGTCACACTGCAATAAAGCACAGAAATGGAGAAATCTCATGAAATACAACTAATTCTGTTTCAAGATTGGGTCTGGATGCACATTTAGCACAGAAAATGTATTATACAGTTTATAAATGCTGGTATTGTACATAGTAATACTTCAGACATACATACAGTACTACTGTATCTTTCACGGTCAGTGATATGAAGGCTCACAAAATGGAGAAAAAAAACGGCACCTTCTTATAAGTGAACTTTCTATCAATTCCCATTTCTGGCTAAATCTCCTGTGGACAGTGGTTGTCTACCCTAAAACTCCTGCCCAAGAGCTTTACCCTTTACATTTGGCAGACACGCTTATACAGAGCAACTTACATTATCTCTTTTTTTAATACAGCTGAGCAATTGAGGGTTAAGGGCCTTGCTTAGGGGCCCAACAGTGGCAGCTTGGTGGATCTGGGATCGAACTCACAACCTTCCGATTGGTAGCCCAACACCTTAACCACTAGGCTACCACATGCCCATTTTACCCGTTCCGTAATCATACCTCAGGTCATATAGTTAAGTACATTTATGTCATTAATGTTATAGTAAACATTAAAGTAAAGCATTTAGTCTTATTCCAGTGTGTTCCTCTATCATAAAGTCTGCTTTTTTCAGTTTGGATTATTATAGGTTATTATAGCATCAACAATCCATCGTACAGACAATCGGTAACAGCACACAGAGCAACCTGAGGGAACCCTGGGAAGCCTTGAGCTGTGAGGCAACGATGCTGCCACCATGTACCACCATGACACCAGATCTGTTATTTGACTCAGAAGTTACATCATTGTGACATCGCTTTTTTTTTAAATCACATGTTCATCTGACATGCATATCTGTGTTCTCTGTGTTTAATATCTGATGCATTATTAATTGCATTTTACATCACAGCACTCTTGAATTCTTTATTCTGATTCTAACCTTACCAGCCATAACAGCCACTTTATTAGGAACACCAGTACACCTTCTCGTTCATGTTATTATTCAATCAGCCAATAAGGTGGCAGCACGGAAATGGAGTTAAGTCACGTAGATAAAGGATAAAAGCATCGATAAATGTCAACATCAAACATCAGAATGTAAGGAAAATGTGATCTCTGTGACTTTAAGCCAGGCAGGTTTGTTGAGTACTTCAAAAACTGCTGGGATCTCCTGGGATTTTTACACACAACAGTCTATAGAGTCGACACAGAATGGTGTAAAAATTGAAAAGACATCCAGTGAAAGGTCCGAGGAGAATGGTCTCATGCTGACAGGAGGCCTCATATTCCACAAATAACCAAGTGTGGTGAGCAAAAAAACATTTCAGTATCCACAGTTCATCAAATCATGACATGGATGTAACTACAACAGCCAAGAAGAGGAATCGAATGCTACAGTGTGCACAGGTTCATCAAAAGTAATTACTGGAAAAAGATCAGGATATGTTCAACTCCTAATCCCAGATGTCCTGTTTGGATAACTGAATAATTGCATGAATGTTCATGTGTACAGGTGTTCCTGTTAAAAAGGAGTGTTATTAAAAATACCTAAACAATTTGTTTATAAGGAATAACCCCTGATGCTTAGTGCAATAAATCCAAATGTATTATTTCTTGTTTTTTGATGTCAGTGTTTTCCATTGATTCTTGTTTTATTCAATATGCGACAGAACGTCTGTCATTTTATTGTGTCTGTCTGCGTTATGTCTGTCTGTCTATTATAACTGATGTTTTATTATTTATTGCAGTTTATCTGATTTTAAATCTCACATCTCTGCTTTTTTTTTATTCAGTGGTTTGCTGAAATTGTGAAGGCAAGCTTTTCATTTCAGTAAACCTGAACCGGAAATTTGGATGTCTTAAGCAAAGTATTACCAAAGTAAAGGTTGTAAGCCCAAGCGGAATCATTTGCATTTGTTCAAATATAAAGAATTTCAGTCTGAATTATTTGTGACACTTAAATATATCATCTGCTATAACGTCTTTGGTTTCCGCTGTGCAAAAGAAATAAACTGTCTATAAATCTCCAGAATGTTGACTGTGAGGATGAACCACAACATCGTTGATTGATGTGACATTTAAACACAGTATACTGATAGCAGTGCTAAGCAGTATATTGTTATTTTTTACCTTTTAGACATTAACTTAGGATATAAAGATTGCAAAATGTCTCACAATCCTGAAATCTTGGACTATTTCATGAAAAATAATAACCCATGAAAATCTGAAAAAAAAACCCCAAACAAACCATGATTTATGACGCAGCTCGAATGAGAATGTGTTCTGGTCCCTTTCATGCTTTCTTCCTCCTTAGCTATGTCCTAGAGGCTGAATTTGAATCAGCTTCCTATTACCTATATAGTGTAGAAGGTCTGAACAATAAATACACAAAAATGTCATATAAATATTAATGAATATCAGAATGCAGATGTTTGCTGTATATAATATGCGCACGTGAGTACGAAGAAGAGAATAGCGACTGAAAGGTTTGAAATTTGTAGCTGAAGTTGATACAGAAATATCACAAATATCACAGACGATCATATCAGGATTATTAAAAACAAAAGCGATTAATCATACATCTCTGTAATACACTCTATGTGGATTGAAATTGATCTAACAGCGTTTGCAATGCATTATAAAATATAAATTATGCACAGGAGATTCCCCTTGACCTTGTTTGTGATATCTTCTGCTTTGACACAATCTGCATTATCAAATACACTACAACTTTAACTAATTACACAGATTCTCATACGTGTTAGTTAGAGGATGTTAGAAGGTTAGTACAATTCCAAAACAGCGGTATGTAGATGCTAATCCTTCTCTGAGAAATACACGCACGCACACATCCACACACACACACACACACACACACACACACACACACACACACACCATCATCATTGCATTTTGCTTTTAAATCCTTCCCTTATTAAAGGTGTTAAATGCAGGACAGGATATGTTTTGCTTAATCCTCTTGCACTACAATGTTTGAGGCATACAAAATTAAAGTAACGATTTCTTTCAGAGTAATTAGAAAAGAGCTCTCGGCCAATTGAAAACTCATCTTCAGTGGAGCGCAGCACGTATCCATTATTATAACCAGCATATCAGGCCATACTACTGCTGCCAGAAAACAAGGCAGAGCTATGATAAAAAGCAGAAAGAAGCATTTAATTTTTAATGTTTGGATGAACAGATCTGATTGGATTGGTGGGCTATGAAATGTGTTTTTTAAAGTAGGATTTGTCACGTTTTTATGACTCATTCAATTTCTATATTTCTGGAAAAAATGAGGTTGTCTATGCACATCATATTAAAAGCCACCATTGCTATGTCTCAGAAAGCTTTCTAAACCTTTGAGCACATATTCAGCATTCTAATGTCCCAATGTAATCAGTGAAATCTGTTATGTTATGTTATCTTATGTTATCTTATCTTATAATTATTGGGCTAATCAATTAATGCCAGAAACATCAATCTATATACTTACGTACGTTATGATGACTTTTAAAAATATGCCAGAGAAACGTATAGTATAGTGCAGATGTCTCTCCTATTTTGGTATCATGTTGCATCTGTTATCCAATCAGCCAATCATCTGGCAGCAATACGATGCACAAAATAATACAGATACAGGTCAAGAGCTTCAGTTAATGTTCACATCAAGTATCAAAATGGGGAAAAAATGTGATCTCAGTAATCTTTCCCATGGTATGGTTGCTGGAGCCAACTGCTTAAATCCTGGGAGTTTTGGTAGAATGGTGCAAAAAACACTATTTTCTTTCTGGTGAGCAACAGGTCTGTGGGTGGTAATGCCTTGATGATGAGAGAACTCGGAGTTAAAATAGCCATTTGGGTTCAACCTGACGGTATGGTAACTTAAGGTCACTCAGCTCAACACACTTTACAACATGACGAGCAGACAAGCAGATCAAAATTGGGAAACGACTGGGAAAAAAAGATCAGGTGTTGGACATCTGCAGTGTCTGAAATACTCCAACCAACTAGTCCGTAGTCACATTTATGATTTCATGCATTGCACAAATGATAAGATGCATGTGAAAAAAGTCCAGTGGAAAAAAATTCTGATATGCTTAGAATGAGAGCTTATAAAAGAAGCCAGCATATGGTCCAATTAAGTTACAGTATAATGAGTCAACTGGATTCTCAGCTATACCACAAACTGCCTCATAACTATGAGCTGAAGTGAAATTAAAAAAAGAAAAATTATTTCCAGTTCTTTTTCTCTCCTTATTTCTCTTTCTGTTTTACTAACTCCAAATCATGCTTTTTTTTAATCACCAGTCTTAACTCGCCAGTTCTCTTCCAGCTTTTCCCCTCTCTCTCTCTCTCTCTCTCTCTCTCTCTCTCTCTCTCTCTCTCTCTCTCTCTCTCTCTCTCTCTCTCTCTCTTTCCCTCTCTCTCTCACTAAATGATATTTTCATATTTTCCTGGCGCAGGGGAAGTCAAAACATGACTCAATAAGGAATTCAGCAGTAATTGCAGCCAATTTTTGTTTTTCCAAGCTGTCTCATTCTGAGGCTAATTTTAGATCGCCAGTGTTCAGTGCTTGTGTTTAACGGCTTGCTGCAGACATCAGTGTGGATTTCAGCAGAGGATGACAATGTTGAAATAGAAATCCACCTTACTGGTTGGAACAAATAAGCAAAAAGACGCCCAAGATTCTATAATCTGGCAGCTGATCAATGGAATAAAGATTAGATAAGAGATAGAAACACCCAGCTTAGGAGGTAAAAGTTCCAAATACCGTTTATATACGTATCTGTTCATATTAAGTTGAATGTTATCATTTTGAGAAGTGAAAGACTTGTAACTGTGGAGCATTTACAGTGAATCTGATCACAAGGTGCTGATTAAGTTTCTATAACGGCAGCTTGGAAAGTTGTTCGAGCTATAATTCGAATCACATAATATGGTATAGTTACTATAGTAACAGTTCATTCACGGGCCTCTGTTCAACCTTCAAGCTGATTTGAAAAAAGTAACATTAGGTTTTCCAGCACAAGAAACTCTTCAGGACAGAGGACTTGGCAGTAACACGACAAGCTACTTTTTTTCTGTAAAAGAGAGAGAGAAAAAAGAGAGGCTGGAGAAGGAAAGTCTTTTTATTTCTGTTTACGGCTGTTATAGCATACGTGACTTCTGGACGTTCCACAACAATAAACCTAACTATATACGGATAAAATGTATATTCTTTTTCTTCGTATACTGTACATATATTCTCATCAGCAAAAATGACACGTCAGCATACAGAGATGTGCAGCAGCTAACGGCCTGGTGTGGAGCCAACAACCTGTTTCTGAACGTAGATAAAACAAAAGAGACAGCTGTAGGAGAACACGGAGGAACTACTACTACTCTCTGCCGAACAATGACGGTTCCTCTGTGGAGAACATCAAGAGCTCCAAATTCCACATCAAAACCACCAGCACTACATTCTACAGAGCAACTGTTGAGCATCTGAATCACTGCCTGGTTTGAAAATTACAAATCACACGACCCTGCAGTGGATAGTGCTGAGGACAGCTGAGAAAATCATCATTTATAGATATTTACCCCACACTCTTCGTTCGGAAATCCAACCCCACACGGCCCTCACACAAACTCTTGGCAAAAGGTACTGAAGCATTACAGAGACTGTGTAACAGTGTCTTGTCCCAAGCCATCAGACTCCACAATACCCATATATTGGATCGACATTGGTCCTATAGTCCCTCTCTATAGTTTCTGTTATCACATATCTTATAATAACCATATACACATTTTCTGTATTTTTTATCCCAACTTTATTAATTATGCATGACATATATTTTGTTATTTTTTCAAAGGTCTTTTTAAATTTCTATATTGAACGATAGAAAGCATATTTTAGAGTCCATTTATAGACGGTTCATCAATGAAATAATGATTGATGATGAAAGTTTTCTGGGAGTCTTTCAGTCACTGACGTTCTGTTTATTGTCCTTTTCTTGAGATGACCCGTTTGCCAGATGCAGTCTCATTGTCCTCAGCCTTCAAAGCAAGAACATCACACGGCGCTTTATTGGTCTTACAGGCCGACATTATTTTTATGTTGAGTAGCTCTGACTGATATTTTATGCAGAAACCTATACAGAATATATTACCACATTAAAAAACTATTTTGATGATAAATTGATTAAAACTAAAAGCTAAATACAGTGTGGGTTTTGTGATATGCAAATTAGCACGTTAAATAATGTATTGCCTCATTTGCTTAATTTATTTTAATATTACTTTGTGTTTTATCATTTTGTTGTAATAACGTCACCCAATGTCACTTTCATAATGGAATATTGTGTTGTTGTATAGGTTCAGCATGTCTAGTTTTATTCTGATCTGAGTCTTAGAGAATTAGAGCAAATAAGGCATGATACCCGAGCTTATAAAAATAAATCGCAGTTGGAAAATGACATTTAAGAGTAGTATATTTTTTCATCATCAGTCCTTTTAACAGAAAATCTACCCACATTCCACATAGACAACATAATCCCAAAATGCCTGCTGGAGAGATCCACATCATTTATCACAGTTGATCTGTTCTGAATTCTTAGTGATGATGCATCCTTCTGGGACATGCTTGAATGCTCAAGAGGCTGCTGTCATCTTTCTGTCTCAGTATCACTCTCTCTTTATTTCTCTGTCCCGCTGTCTATCTTTCCTTCGCAAGCACTCCATCTCCACCTTCATCTGCAGGGCATATGGCTTGAGGCAGGGATTGAATATGAGGTGGAGAGGTGCATCACAATCCCTGAGCTTGTTCCTGATTCAGAAAGGCAGTAAGGAGGGTGCTGCTACAGAGGCTTATGTGTGTGTGTGTGTGTGTGTGTGTGTGTGTGTGTGTGTGTCCCTGAGTCATCTGACTCCCAAACAGACCGTCGGCGTGGATTAGCTGCATCCAGCATGCCCGGATGAGGGCAACAGCACATCATTAAAGCAAAGACTCCCTCCTCTGCCTTAGCAATGAGACACACACACTCACACACACATTCAAGTAAAGAGGACAGCATTTCCACCACCTGCCTCATTCTCCACTGAGCAACACAGAACAGGGTTAATCAACAGGGCATGAAGTCAGTGGTACACCGATTTTACTCCAATCTCTAAGTAAGAAATAAAACATGACAAGCAAAGCTATTATAGGAATATATTCCACAACAGGATGGTATAACTTGGCCTGGCAAAGTGGCGCGTCACATCCTGAAGTGATTTATTCATTTTATAACCCAAAAATTTACCATTATCATGTATCATTTATTAATAATGGCTACTTTGTGTTTTTATAGTTGCATATAATGTAATGGAAGATTCGCACTCTTACCAGCATCTGTTGAAATTAATAGGAAAAGAAAAAAAACACAGCATGTTACAGAGAAATCTTTTTCAAG
This sequence comes from Tachysurus vachellii, assembly GCF_030014155.1. Classification (NCBI taxonomy): domain Eukaryota; kingdom Metazoa; phylum Chordata; class Actinopteri; order Siluriformes; family Bagridae; genus Tachysurus; species Tachysurus vachellii. Next base: position 11,811,729 of record NC_083482.1, on the reverse strand, counting down.
AAAAAGACTTTCTTGTGGCTGAAAATGGTTAGAAAGCATTTCCCATTAGAGACTCCTTAGATAAACGTTAAATAAACATGTATTTATAGAAAACATCACGTCGATGATTACATATTTTCCATTTTTTAAAGGACACATTTTCTTAACCTGTTTATTATTGTAAGCTTAGGTAATGTTGGAAACTATAGAAATGAAAACGTATTAGAAGCATTGCATTTATATATGCCTGGTACTGTACGTGAATTACAGTTAATAAACACCTTCAAGATTCAAAATGTCAACAGTGCCATGGTTAAAGAGATGGAAGATTTGAGCAGGCAAACAACTAATAATAAATCGCCAAAGATACTCGCCAGCTCTAACTGTCAGCAGTTACACATAATATTCTTACGACATTCAGCAACAGATTTGGTATGCATCGAATATCATCATAAAAAAAGAAAAACACTGAAGTTCTGTACACACTTCAGATAACAATGTCAATATTTGAAATTCTGACATATTTATATCCAAACCGCAAGTACAATTTACACGTTTATGCAACACCATGGCATGTTTTTTTGAAAATGTCCCAATGTTTGACAGCCCTGTTTATTTTATGAGTGTGGTACAGTTGCAGACATGCTAAACTTTTCCACAGGCTTTAGGAAGCATAGCATGAGACATTTTTGGTCAATCTTTTACTGGTTGCCTTAAATGCCTTTGAATTAGGAGAATAATCTACTGCTGATGGGTTCAAGGCTGTTTTTCTCTACTGTACATATAGAATGATATTAAACACAGTGGTATTGCATTATGACTGCAGAGAAGTACCCTGTGTGTTAGGTTATAAGTAGAGAAAAATTAATTAACTGAAAAGTGTAGTTTAATATTTGTCCTTGTTTAGAATTTATTTATTTTAAGTTAATAATACTGAAAATTTCACTTGATTTATTAAGAGTTATACAAAATATGTATAAATATATTAGAAAGAGTACTTGGATCCTTGTTTAAATATTTATATACAGTATATATATATATATATATATATATATATATATATATATATATATATATATATATATATATACTCCACTTAGTACAAGAAAAAAGATCAATTTTATTTTAAAAAATGGAATTGTTAAATAATAATAATAATAATAAAATCAAAACAACCAGATCACGTATTTGAACACTTTGTTATGTAGGATTTATACAGTATTATGTTAATATTAGGTGTAATATTTCAAGATCAGGGAGAACAGTACAGCAGACATGCATGCATTCATGCTTTTTGTCTATTTTTATCTTGCTTCTAAAAATAATCACGTAGTTATGCTGTATCCCCTCGAGATAACTGTTACGTAACATCTCTCATAGTAAAAGTTTGCATGGTGAAAAAATGGGAACTGTCTGAATGTCTGAAAATGTATTTGATGACTTAGATTTAAAAAACAAAGAAGGAAATTCCTTTAATTTCAAAATGAAATATGGGTTCAGCCTGTAACATTATAATTTTGAGTGTTTTAATCTTTATGCATGCTTTTCAAGCATTTTTGTTACTTAACTCTAAATCTCATTTTGTTATACAGTATATTCCAATTATTTGTCTATTTCTTTTGTGCTACATCTTTCAAATCTCTGCACAGAATGTATGTTTTAGGAACTGAGGGTTTATATTTAGCTAATATCCATCACCAATATTAACACAATAACTCCAGAAATTGCAAGAAAATTCTCCAGATAGAATCAGAAATGCCCAGTAATATACCATATGCAGAAATAAAAGACAGAATAATGACATTATAGGCAAATCATTTTACATACAGATTTCCTTCAACAGCCCAGTCCATGTCACTGTCACCAATTAAACAACATTTTGTCAAATATTAAAATGATTTCGTTATTAAATAAAACATATGCTGTAGGTTGTATATTTAATGTTATGCCACATTGGCAAGAGAAGTTTGTTCCTGTCATCTCTTATGTTATAGCAGCGATAAACCTTCATTCCCTCACCAGAATCTATTATTGCTCTTTCTTGAACTTAATAAAATACACAAAATCCAGAAAATGCCACCTTTTATCCTGTGAAAGAAATCTTTTAAAACAGTGATTACATGCTTCTTAATAGACAGACAGACAGACAGACAGACAGACAGATAGATAGATAGATAGATAGATAGATAGATAGATAGATAGATAGATAGATAGATAGATAGATAGATAGATAGATAGATAGATAGATAGATAGATAGACAGACAGAAGTATGTAATCGACCACAACTGACATCTCAGTCACATCTATGGTACAGTTCATGGATTCAAAGGTTCATGTAATGAATTTAAAAACAAAAAAGAAAAAAGAAATTGCAGTGTAGGATTAATTAATCCTAATCTTAACACTTAATCTTAACCCCAAATTAAAACCTAATCTTTAACCTAATAAAGTCTCTGATCATAACTTAGACGTAAACTCTAATTTCAGTTTTTTACACTACATTGAACCGAACTAGATCAGAAACGTATCTGCAAAAACATCTGCAAGAACTTTTCGAAGAACCTAAAAAAACTCTTACTTATGCATCTTTTTTCTATTAATGATGCATAACACTACAGCTACAATATTGCTTGGGAGTTAAGAGAGAAACATCTGGGCCTGGCATTCGATAGTGTAGCAGATGGAAATGAATCAGGGTTTATTAACATTTTTGGTAACATTCAGACAAGAAACCAGGCAAAAAATCAAACACAGAGATTAGTTAAAAATAACAACACCATGATCTTAGCATTTTATCAGATGTCCTTCTATCCTGATTGTTATGTCAATCTGATCCTGTCTTGAACGCATTAATAGATGCTTGAGTGGCCCAAGTTCCTCTTTAGGCTATACAATTAAATGTGCATCTGGTTTTTACAAGCTGACTCAACTCCATATTTAGCCCATGCTAAAGGCAGAAATGTGTCTCGAACCCGTTTGTGTGACAGAAAGGTGACTCAAAGGTCAGCATTTAAAAATGACTGTAAAAACTCTTGTTAGTGGCATTGCTGTAAGACATTTTTATGACATTCATTCAGGGCACTGAACAGAAGTGCACAAGAGTGGCTGGGAAATTTCAGGACGTCCTGTGATGACCCGTACCATGGCTTTGTACTCGTCGAAATACCCACATGTCTTTTGGTCATATGAAATTAAATTATCACTCATTTCCTTTCACTGTCAGAATCCAAGAATAATAACTGCAAAAATAATTTGCTATCTGACCAACCACAAATATATACACACATCTCTTTAATCCAATTTAGGATTTACAGTAATTGTATTCATTTCCTCTATGAACACAATAAAATCAATCCAAATTGTATTTGTAATGACATTCTGGCTTTGCCATTTTTTGAAGTAATTGTAAATGAGCTGGCAAATAAATTCGCTTTCAATTGAATAACTGACTGGCATTCGTCAGTCGCTCATGTCGTTCTTTCAGTAGCTGCTTTCCGATAGTTAAACCACCCGACCTTGACATTCAGAATAAGTGATATAAAAATAACCAAGCAGGCATTTTGACACCATAAAATCTGTATGGTATAGTACAGTAAATAACAGTAGTTTTGAAATACATTTAATAACCTGATTTGTAGGCTTGTTTTGCTTGGATCCAAACTTCAAAAAGCTGTCATTCGCCTGGACATGGCTTTCATCAGGCTTTTATAATGAGGAAGTACTACAAAGCAACGCATCAACGGGATGTGCGGCTCATATAGTGCCAGAAAAATCTAGCATTACTTTTTTAAACTTCACTGTTTTTCATTATGGGCTTCAGTCAACAATACAATCATATTTCCACTCTTGGAACTGCCTTCATGGAAAGATTGGAAATGAAATTTTTGTTGCCACACAAAGATTTATTATGTGAGCATTCACTGATTATTTGAACTTCATGTACTCAAGCGCTTCCGTAGATTTGTGTATAGAATCAATATTCTCCAATGAGTACAAATCAAGGTAGCTTTGAATGCCAATATGTCTGACTCTAAGTCCCTGCCAACCTGCTTGAGATTTAGCCAAATGTCAATATCTGAACTTGGATAGTGGTGGCCTGTCACAGAACGAATACCGAGCCGTAAGTGTGTCAGTTGTGCTCTTCACTTTCCTTCAACACAGTGGAGATTTATGGCACATGTTTGGTCTCATCAATCACAAAGAGGCATCTGCTTCACGACTGATCTCGCAGTCATCTCCGTTCCCATTCCCATCTCTCTTCCTGTGCCGGTTTTTATTCTGCTGATGACCTTCATCCAAATCGTAGTGGAGCTGCACTAATGTGCCAGACGGTCCGCGGCTAATGCCAATTACAGTCTCCGTGCAATAGAAGAAAGGAGCCATAACGCATTAAAACAGTTGCTTACTTCTAATATCAAGGTTTAGCGTGTAAAGTAGTTACTGAACTCCTGCAACCATGATGGAGGACACTAATTGTTGCAAGCTGCTGTCAAGTTAACAGGCTACAAAATAAGAACACTCAGTAAACATTCAACAGGTTCTAAGGAGGTTACGTTGTAACAGACCAAAAATAACGGCCAGGCAACGTTCCAAAAACGTCAACTTTAATAACATTTGCTTTACGACGGGCCTCATTTATCAATCTGGATACAACCAGGTTTATTCAGGATATCTGGCAGTAATGTAAATCTAATTAGTTTAGAATAACATTCTTATCCTAAAAGAAATCCTGTTTTTACAAAAAAATGTAACCCGGATTAATTGTCCTGATTTATATATGCATTACAGTGTCAAGTTTAAATCAGTTATTCATTTCAACGGGATTTTAAGAAACAGTGTACAATCCAAAAGAAATTCATAAATAAAGCCAAATACAATTTAATGAATACCATTTAACAAAGACAAAAGAAATGGCACTCTATAAAAGGAATACGAGTTAGTGTGTGTCTGTTGTAGTTGATGTGCAATTACTGAGCTGCATTAATACTGTAGATGGTTTTGTGTACACTACACACAGGAGGCACTCTTTCAGCCTCATCATTTTAAGCTTTTTGTGACCTTTGCATTGGAGTTTTGTGGGCGGCACTGATTGTAAAATAGCTGAACTGAGAATGAAGGTAATTTATGGGTCATTTGAATTTATAAACATACTGATGCAAAAAAAAATCTGCGTTGCTGGAACTCTTGTTGTTAATCCATTTGGAAATTATGGATGGTGGAACCAAACTGATGAATAAGGCCCAAAATGACTAAAGAAGGGGACACGGTGGCTTAGTGGTTAGCACGTTCGCCTCACACCTCCAGGGTTGGGGGTTCGATTCCCGCCTCCGCCTTGTGTGTGTGGAGTTTGCATGTTCTCCCCGTGCCTCGGGGGTTTCCTCCGGGTACTCCGGTTTCCTCCCCGGTCCAAAGACATGCATGGTAGGTTGACTGGCATCTCTGGAAAATTGTCCAGTGTGTGTGATTGCGTGAGTGAATGAGAGTGTGTGTGTGCCCTGTGATGGGTTGGCACTCCGTCCAGGGTGTATCCTGCCTTGATGCCCGATGACGCCTGAGATAGTTCGGATAAACGGTAGAAAATGAATGACTAAAGAATTGCTCACATAACCTTTTGAGTTACACAAACAATTAAATGTTATGTTAGTGATAGTGTTCTGTATCAAATAGAACGTTTATAAATAGAAATACTTTCCAAGTATGGCAAGAAAATTCTGTAAGACCAATTAAGTGAGGGATAAAACATGACAGGGTGTGCCATTATAGGAAAATACTCATAAATAGGGTGATTACATGGACTGTCTGCCATACACTCCCAACAAATTAGCTGCTACTGTTGAAACAATAATTCACTGCATTAATAAAACGTGCAATGTACAGCTTTACAGTTAGGATTACTATTAGAGCTGCAGTTATAAAAAACTGATCAACACTTTCCGACCAATCAGATTCGGGAACTGAATAGCTATTTGCATGTATTTGTGTGTTTAGCTATTGTTGTATATTACATATACATGCACACCCAGTCCATTGTATCACAGTTTAATTACTTGTCACTCACCATATTGATGTATATAAAACTCAATTGAAATTTCAAATGAATTTCTGTAAATGGTTCAACTGATCAAAAAATACAGTTATGATATAAAATATTTTAGTGCATGACAGGCAGAGCCAAATGAATTAAAGCTTAAACTTAATTTTTCTGGGGATTGTAAACTTTATGAAATTTATAGATTGTATGAATCAGCTATATTTTTCCTTGCCATGTGTTGTCTCCTATCTGGCTATCACGTATCATATTAGTACTCTCTTTGACCTTCACTACACTGATAGGTTGGAGCATTGATAGGCCTGTTAACCCCATCCAAAGGTCAGTCTGACTAAATATCAAATGTTTCTCCTCTGGCAAGACTTAATTTCATTGGTATCAGTTGGTTTCAATTTCACATGATATCCAACAAGGGGGGCACGGTGGCTTAGTGGTTAGTACGTTCGCCTCACACCTCCAGGGTCGGCGTTCGATTCCCGCCTCCACCTTGTGTGTGTGGAGTTTGCATGTTCTCCCCGTGCCTCGGGGGTTTCCTCCGGGTACTCCGGTTTCCTCCCCCGGTCCAAAGACATGCATGGTAGGTTGATTGGCATCTCTGGAAAAATTGTCCCTAGTGTGCGATTGCGTGAGTGAATGAGTGAGTGTGTGCCCTGTGATGGGTTGGCACTCCGTCCAGGGTGTATCCTGCCTTGATGACGCCTGAGATAGGCACAGGCTCCTCGTGACCCGAGGTAGTTCGGATAAGCGGTAGAAGATGAATGAATGAATGAATGAATGATATCCAACAAGGGAAAAAGAATGAAGTACATGTATCGTACAGTACAACACTGCATTCTTGGTCCTGGTGATCTATACTATAAACTTCATACAACTTCAGACGTACTCATGGTATTCATATAAAGCTGGAATATCTGACCAATACTACAGATTTTAGCAAGCATCTTATTCAGGTGATTCAACTCAACTGTAGGGCTTCGCTCAGAGTCAGCACTAGCTTTAACAGGTACCGCAGTGACTAACTTTGCACTGGCAGTCTGCTCTGAGGCCTCAGGTGGGGTTAAGCTGGTGGCAGAATAAACAAATGTAATTTAGTCTCATTAGTAATTTATTTAATGAATGGGAGATTTTGTCAAATTCTATTGTGCACTTTGTATTCTAGCGTAAATTTTAACTGCTACAAATCTCATACAGCAAAAAAAAGCACAGCCCTGAGACTTCAGACAAGATTCTGATGTAAAGTAGGAAAAACGTCTATAGACATTTCTTACTACACTGTTTCCTCTGGACCTTAAAAACTAACTTAGCCGCTTGCCTATGTGTGCTAATAAGTTTTTTCCAGCCCCCCCCACAAAAAAAAATCTCAATTTTCTTTGCAAAGAAAGGAACACTGACCACCAGTAAATGATAAAAACAACTCAATATCAATTGTACTCTTCACAGCCTGTGGCGCTAAATCACTACTCAAAATATGCAGCACTGACAATTTAGCTTTAGCCACTAGGGAAGAAGTGTAGGAGTGCTCAGCTGCACCGATGCAAGACCTGTGATAATTGCTTGCAAACCTTATTTATTATTAATAAAAACAAGCAAAGGAGAAGTGTGACTGCAGAGCAAGTCATTTAAAGACTGTCATGATGCCATTACAAAAATTATCTCGGAAAGTAGTCCTTATTCCATAGTGCATGCTGTGCAAAATCATCAAGCACTCAAGTCCTCTGAGCATCTCATAAACATCAACCAATGGCTGCTATGTCCCTGAGGATAAATCCATTGCTTAGCATTGCAGAAACGTGCCACACAGCCGAGTTTACACTGGAGTCTCTGCATTATCATTGAAAAGGACAGCAGGGTCTCTCAATCAGGACATCAGCAGGGTAATGCGTCAGATTTGAGAATCTTTGGCATTCTCCTTTGGCATGTCCATCACTCTGATTGCTAAGAGGAGACCAGTGGCCTTGATGAAAAGCTTATCTCTGACTGGAATCTCAGTCCGGCTGCAGACTAAGATATATTGAGAACAACATCTGCAGGACACACACACACACATACCATACTCTTAGCCATGATTCAACATCCTTTGCCTTTGATATTCGCTCACAAAGTGAATTTAAAAGCCATTGATTTTTTTCTCCCACTGGCAAAGCAGCCTATGATTCAACTGTCTCAACCTCAAGCTCACTAGGCTTAAAATCCTCACTCTACACACATCAACCACACACAAACATACACTCATACACGGACACACACAAGCTCTCACACATTAACCAATAACCTGACACTATCTGTGGCATAATCTGTAGTGAGTATAGTTAGTTCTGTCACATGCACTGAAGCATGTCTTGATGCATTTCGTGTTGGGTTTCTGCAACGGATGAATGAATCCTCTCAGGGCCTAAGCTGCCGCTCATACAAGCTTTCAAGCTAATAAACGAATAAGACGAATAAAACTATTCCTAAGCCTAGGGACTGCATTCATAATGTATAACCTATTTGATGTTATGCAGAACTTAAAAAAAAATACTCAAATTGTAATGTCTGAATTCCTTTACTGCATTCATAATATAAGAATTACGTTTTTGGTTTTTTTTTGTGTGAGTGTGTGTGTGAGAAAGAGAGAGAGAGTGAGAGAGACAGAGAGAGCGAGAGAGAGAGAGATCCCAATTAGCACCAGGTTAGATTTGAAGTGTTGTATGAGGGTGTGTTTCAAAGTTAATCCTTCTAGTGACCTGCTATAAATGATTCTGTTCTCTAGTTTTTCATATGAAGATGCTATCCCTTTCAGTCAGGTGGTCATTACTCTTCCAGGCCAGTAGAGGAACCCTACCTCTGAATTCTAACCTCTTCCTGTATACAGACTATAAGGCTAAAACCCTACCATGTTCTTAATACTGTTCCTGCATTTGCAAGTTCATTTACTACATTCACAATGGTGGTAGTTTACAGTCAATTTCTGCAACTGCTCCGAAAGAGGAACATCAATTCTTCCCTTTTTTCAGATATGTAACAGTACCTATGAAGCCCCAGGCTTTGAACGTCATGGTTCATCATGTGTACACAACTACAAAGGTACGAAAATACCTTGTTACATACAGTATATACACAACTCAATAAGCAAGTAGTACATTGCAAAGTCTTGAAAACATCTACTTATGTGTATATAATATCATGTGATTGCTTTTAGTATGTTTTATGTGACCCTTGTATTGTGTTTCAACTGCTCTATGGATTTGGACGTCTCAACTGTTTGATTAAACATCCTGCACATGAATTCTCATATACTGTATCTTACGTTTATCAGGTCAGTGCATTTTCTTCTTTTTTTTTTCCACACGAGGAAACATTTTTAAATTCTTTTTCCTGGTATACATATGTGGTAGATGGACTCTGCTTCAAAAAAACGTGCTAAAGAAATAAGAAAGAACCCTTACAGAGAGAAATTCCCCATAGCCCTCCCCTACTGACGGCCATTTTTCCAGCTCTGACTGAAGGTAAAGCACGCTCTGAGCTGTGGTCTGCCAGATGACAGATGAAAGACACACAGCCACTGAAAATAAAGGAAAAAACTAAAGGGCAACAGTGACCTAACTGGAACAAACAGAAGAAAAAGGCATTTAACTACAAAGAGCTTGAAGGATCCTGAAAAACCGTTGCATGAATTACTGTGTTTATGTATATAAGATATTGAAATTCAAATGCATGCAAGTAGAAATACACAGTGAGATCACTCTCCAGTCGAGCAGTGTGGAGCTGCAAAGCACTTAAGCGCTCAGCACGTAGCAAAGCTTCAGGGACTGGCACGGATATGATGAGCTGCCTCCGTGTGTCTGCCATGAATATGGAAGCACTAGAAACTGCAATGTGCAGGTACTTAGCTTAGAGACAGACAGGAAAAAAGAAATTTACAGAAAAAGGCTGCTCTCTCTTTCTCTCTCTCTCTCTCTCTCTCTATTTTGAGGAGGAAAGTGTGCAACACTGACACATATTTTCCAAGCAGAGAGCAAAAATGTGTGAGCAAGTGTGTGAGTGAAAATTGTTCTAATTATGCAACGCCCTCTCTACCGATTTTTCTCTCTCTTCCACACCATTTTGTCTTACACTTTTGTCTCTCTTCCGCACACACACACACACACACACACACACACACACACACAGAAGCCTCCAGACCATACTTCGAGAGAAGCTAAAACAAGTATACCTTATCAGATATTTCATCTCAGGTTACCATGGCAACAGTAGCATTTATCGCAAATATTTGTGTACACTCTCAGCTGATGCACACCACAGGCCAGACAGAGAGAAAAAGGGTGGGGAAAGGCAACTTTAACTTTATCATTGGCCCTGGGAAGAGAATAGAGGGGGAGATTGATCAGCTCCATCCATTCCTGAAAGCCAGGCTGACAATGAAAGAGAGAGATGATGGGGTTTAAATAATTTCATAGGCTCCTTTCAATTTGCAATCCAGTAGAAATATATTACTGCCTGTATTGTGAAAATGTACTTTTTCTTTTTTCAAGGACACACACAACAGATTTTTTTTTGTCTGAAAAGGCTGCAAATACATTTATATATTCTGACCAGCATTAATTCATGCAGAAAATGATATGGCCTTTTTAAAGCATATATTTATAAATCCATGCTACTGGCACTGAGAAATTTGTATACAAACCAAGTGCAAAAGTTTTCACACCCCACAACAAAAAAAATGAAAAGGATTTTTTTTTCATATTAGGTTTGTAACAAAAGGTCAATTATTGAATGCTAAGATATAAACATCCTAAATTAAATACATCTAAATGTTTGCATCACCCTTTCTGTATGTTATATAAATATTCTTATGACTTATGAGTTGTAATTTTTGCCCCATCTTCTGACCTTTCTCTTCTTTTAAGTTTAAATATAAATTATTGAAGAAAGTCCAAATCCCCATATAATATTTAATATGTTTATATTGAAATATCTGTGATTGGGTAAATACCGTTTGGGCCTAATTTTTGAGCTTTTAGGGTTCATGTGCTGCTCTAGATTCACAGGGAGAGGTTGTGTTCACAACCACAATGGTGTTTAATGAGAGAAAAAAAATCAACATAAGGTGTAATAGTTTCTCAACAGCTTCTTTTCTCACTTATTTTATAATGTTAATAAGAAATCTGTTTGATGTAATGCATCCACCAAAGTTGGACCCAGAGTTCCAGCATATAATTTGGCTATCAAACTCATTTAATATCTCATTCAGTTAGCGACGTATGAGTTGATGGGGATGACGGCATCGATAGTAGTAATGGCTTTAAAATTAAAGCTCTGGAAGCTGATATGTCAAAACAGAGTATTCAGGTACGGAGGTGAGAGAGCTGGACAGACTTAACGACAAAAGTGCCGCTGAATGACGGCAGTATCTACACTGCTTTGTGTGAAGATGAAGCAAGCAGGTAAGTTGAACAGGTAATGTAGGATATCATTATCCCAAGCAAATCTAGAGCAACATGTCAATGAAAACGTAGTAGAAAAAAAAAACACTTTCTATGTTTGATTTTTTTTTTAATGTTTGATAGGCTTTCATTCTTAACTTAAAAGTAATTTTTCATTCCTAAATCATGGCGAACATTAATTTTATTCCCAATTCTTATTCATGCAATTGTTAAACTACTTTTACGTTAAACAAAATACAAGAAAAACACATTCCTCAGCCTTTCCATATTCTCTTTAACATTCCACATCATAAAACCACTAAATCATAGCACTACAAAGCCACTTTAACAAGATAACAAGTGTCAAGTATGATGACGAGGCCTTTGCTGTGCTAGCTAATGCTGGGGAAGTTCCTGCTAACTGCAGCAGCATTGGTGTCCCAAATGGCAGGAAGTGTAAGCTATTTCCATCCTCCTAAACGTGCAGTATCTCATCCTGCTCTCTGGGGTCAGCACAAAGGGCCAATTAATGCAGCGGAAAACCCGCCAAGGTAAACATTCAGGGCAGAAGAATCAGAACCATAATAGAGCCATCTCTAATAACAAAAGGGAGGATAGAAAGAACTTTCATATAACCAAGCAATGAACATATAACCAACGTTTTCAATTGCAGAATATACAGCTTTACAATAATGAGGGTTTTCTCAGTGCGCCTCACCTCACTCATAGCATTAATGAACTGTACAGTATCTGGTAGACGTTGAAGTAAAGTATATATTATTCCTTATTAAGTAAATTAATGGCATGGAGGTGCATGTGCAGCAACATGAAGGCTTTAGAGTTCAGCGCTTTTTAGAGTTTGTGTGTGTTTGTGCATTAGAAGGTCACAGACTCCCACTTGCAATTCGCTGGCTCACTTTAAACACCAAACAAGAGCAGGAATTACATCTGGGCGCATCCAGTCCCACTTGTAATTCATTTTTCCTGATGAAAGTGTGCATGTTGTGCACACTCAGGGTTTAGTGGCTGACTGGGAGCATGTGGGCTCACATGTAAAGAGAAGTCATCAAAATCATAAGTCTCATCCTTAAAGATGAGGATGGTAAGAGAGTCAGGAGAGTAGTGATATATCACGCATGCTTAACAATCTATAAATGGCATAGTCATTATTGACAGTGTGATTTAATGGAGACAAAAAAAAAAGCTTTTACATGAATTACAAATAGTGCGTTTATAATGGCCAGGGGGAAAAATACAAATGACCCAAAGACCTCTGCATCTTTACTCTCTCTTTCTCTCTCTCTTTCCAAAAAGGATGGTATATGTAATGAAATGAAATCCCATAAAAGTAGCAAACTGTTTGCTAGTAACCAAGCTCTAATATATCTCATATAAACATTCAGTGTTTGATTCAGGGAGGTGGAAGCTTAGTGGTTAAAGTGTTGGTCGACCAATCAGAAGGCTGTGAGTTCAAATCCCAGGTCCACCAAGCTACCACTGATGGGTTCCTGTGTAAGGCTTTTAAACCTCAATTACTCAGTTTTATAAAATGAGATAAAAACGTAAGTCAATCTAGATAAGGGTGTCTTCCAAATGCCGTAAATGTAAGTGATTCTCAATTCACGTTGTCTCGGAATTTATTGAACAGTATGAAGCATTTCAAAATATATCATAGCAACATGTTTGTTCATGACTAAGTGAACTAGCTTTCCTAATTAAATAGCTAGCATCCTAGCTTTATTTTGCCTCAGGTAAACATGAGTAGATTTTCGGCATCACAAAATCTGAACGGTCAAATTCTTATGAAAGTGTTAAACAAATCTCTGACACACACCCACAATTACTTAAATAAGCCAAGCTAGCCAGATGGTGAAATAACCAATGTTTAACATTTGTAGTAGACTCAAGTTTGGATTTTAGCCACAATTTAAAATGTTTCTTATGATTTAACAGAATTAACAGTAGCCGGTCTGGTCAGAATACGATAACAAAAATGATTTTTATTCTAGCTAGCCTGCTATCTCAGCATGCAAATTCTGTGGCCAAACATTTTGAGCTTATACAGGACGTTCCCAAATTCTGTATTAAATTTGACCCACATACCAGTCTATATAATCAGAATCAGCCATCCAAGAGAAGTCAGAAGTATGTTTAAGTTCAGGAGTACTTTTAAAACAATTCTTTAATGCGGTTTATATCAGTCAACCATCAAATTATACCAACCATCAAATTATTCCATTTGGCTCCTGTAACAACTCATGGTTGTACATAGTACTGGTTCAATGGAAGGTCTTTTCCATGTGAGCTTGGTCTCTGGTTGTAAACATTAGCCTGAAACAATTTTTTTGTGGCCTTAGTTGAAACCGACCTGCAAATTGGTCTTCGACAGAACTTTGGCATCTGGCTAGTTTCTAATTTAATCCACACCTAACTCTTCAGCCAGCTCAGCGTTTCAAGGACAGAATCAATCGCTTTCACAGAAACATTTAGAGAATGGATTTACATCCACTCTGAATTTAATTAATTTTAATAAACATGCTGGAGGCTGGCGCTGGCTTTCTGCTGCATGACGCAGAGGGCATGCCAGTGAACTGAGAACGACATGAACGAGAAGCATCACAAATAACTGCCGGCTTAGCCAGGTGTTGTTTTGCTGCAAAATAATGTGTAATGTATCATTATAAATAAAGCGACAGGTCAGTTGCTGGAGGTTGGCATTCACAATATAGTGACATTGAAAAACACTTCTTGTCACGCACATGTTGTGTGTGCGAGACAACACACACATACACAGAGAAGCACGCAGGGCTCCAGGAGCTTTTTGTTTCTCGTTTGGATGCCACTTCACTGAGGTTGATCAGGCAAAAGTGCAAAAGCAGAGTGTCCTGCCCTTCATCATATTTGATGTACATCAAAAAAGCAGACGTGATGCATTGCCTTTTAGCATAGAGCTAGGGACCAAAGCGGTGTCCCTGTGTGTAAGACAGAGTGTGAACAGAGTTCAGGTCTCTCATCAAAGGGGTCAGGACTATGTGACCCTGCAACACTGCCCCTGGCTCTGGACATTAAACATCAGATAAACGCAATATGAAGCAACAAGATGGAACTGTTCCTATTCCCTTACCTATGTGTTTGTTAAGGCCTGTTCGTAGTGGACGCTTTTTACAAGAAGTGGTAGAGCAATATAATTATTAGCAGAGTATCTCTGGGATTTTATTCCCACACAAATCCATCAAATCAGTCATTTTTCAGACCATGTGTTCACCTGGCTGGAAAGATTATGCCGTATTCTACCTCCTGTTAAATGAATACTAATAACCACACATAATGTACAGTACATATCTCCTGATTAAATCGACATGGAATATTTAAAGTTTTAAGATTCAGTTATTTTTCGTGTGTGAGAAGAGATTTTACACTGGCAAACAATAAAATATTGATACTATTTATAAGGATTTTTCAGACAAGCATCACTCCTAAGGGTTTTCAGTAAGTTAATGAGTTTGTGGTCGGAAGTACAGTATATCCTACTGTCATGTAATTGTCATGTGACCCAACCGTCAACGAAAAAAACTTCCCAAAAACGAGTAACAAGTGTTTAAAACAAAAGTCCAAAACAACCAGGTTTATGTAGTACACATGGAATTATACTGTGATGACAAGTATGTAAATTCTCTCTCCTTTGTACAGAGATGACTTATCCCCTGCAAACTGGTAATAATTACTATAAACATGCTCTAGCAACATTACTTAAAAAACATATGTCTAAAAATCTTATCCTATCTGAATAAATATTTAGAAAACCTTGGATGTGTGTGTGTGTGTGTGTGTGTGTGTGTGTGTGTGTGTGTGTGTGTGTGTGTGTGTGTGTGTGTGTGTGTGTGTGTGTGTGTTGTTTTTTTCCTTCGGGTGGGGGGGGGGGGTAATCTGTGACACACCAAGTCTTTATCAAGGACAACATCAACATGAAGGACACCAACAGAAACAGATGTTGGTATTGAGAACATGGTGAGACTTCATTCAGTCTTCAGAAGATATGAATGCAGCAGATATGAATGCTGACTTATTATAGAATGTTTTGCAATCTGCAGTATAAAGGAGCAGGGATATTTTACATTTAAAATGTATAAATGTATATATTATATTTAAATCCAATAAATGATGTGATATACTGCCTACATTTTTCTCTTGCGTAAATAACAAACGTGTCATGTCCCTTAACTTATAACATGCACCTTATGTACATGAGAAATTTTTATAAAACCTGTCTGATATTATTCGTGAGGAAAATATGAGCGTGTAAATCCCAGTGTAGAGCCAGCTGCAGGGACTTCTATATAAATTACTTGAACAGGTCTCTCCTAGAAATGTTATTTCCTTCCTCTTTCTCCAAGAGAAACCATGGGGTTTTGTCCAAAATAAACACCTAGACCCTGCCCAAATCCTTAACTCTACCCACAATATACACGTCAGTAGTTCTGTATGTCTAATAAATGCTCACTGGTAACAGTAAAACCAGGGAGGCTTCAGAACGTCTTTACAAGTGATAAATAATCCATAATAGTTATAATAGTAATCCATAATAGTAATCCATAATAATCCATATATATATATAGCCAAAATAAAGACAAATTCAAGTTCATTGGGTTTCTTTGTAAACAAATAAATAAATAAATAAATAAATAAATAAATAAATACATAAATAAATGGATAAATAAATAAATAAATAAATAAACCTTAACCCACCAACTGTTTTACCTTTCCCATGACTACTGTGTGAAAGAAATCTCTTTGAACTAGGATGATGTTTAAAAAAACAAAGTTCTAATATCCCTGAATTTGTAGTAAATGATTTATATTTTGGCCAAATGTAAGCTTTGATTTTGTTTGTAAGCTTAAAAAATGTATTAGGTAATATCCCACTTATGCCAGTTTTATACCTGTGAAATTAGAATTGTCTTTTATTAGATTAGATTACTTAGATTATTATCTGTCACACTGTACAAGATGATCTCACAATAATCTCGAAGGATTTCTTTATCAGACTGAGCAATAAAATGTTCTCCATGTCAGGTTAAGATGACGATGTAGCTCCTTTGACAGCAGTAAATTATTACATTCTGCATATGACATCAATCAGCCTGAAATTGGGTTGGCTGGAAATCAGGCTGGAAATTGGGTTGCATAAATAGAAACAAAAACAGAAAATTGTCCTTGAAGTAATAAGAATATTTTTCTTTCTATTGGAATATTATATTTTTCTACGCCACTACAGTATTCGTTGCTCTCCTGATTTTCTTGTTGTTTCCTGCTGTCCTGCTATTGGTGGCTTTTAGATGAGCAACATGGCAATGATCACACTCTTTCAATTTCACTTTTAAAACATTTCAGACATTTTGTTGTTGTCTTTAGTCAGAATTGCATTAAATCCGCTCAGCACATCACTTTAGGAGAGCCTGAAAACAAATACGCTCCATGTTTAAATTTAACCAATGAAAGTGAGTTTCACCTGACTACTAGAATCATATGAAGCCTACACCAGGTGATTTGAGAAACACAGTGGTAGTATAAATGTCTCACAGTCAGCATCACCAACAGTGTTCCCGTTTAATTAGCAGCAGAAACACATGCCTCACACTGAATTAACATCAATCTATGATTGTTGATGAAGTACAGATTGCTGATAGAAGTGTTTCTACAGGACTGGCAACGCTTACATTTTTTTGGGGCACCGAGAATGATCACTAAAGTCCAACACAAATGTCAAAATGTGAGAAAACCTAAAACCTTTCATAGGCAACCTTTGATGTACAGCAAACATATCGGGGAAACTGGGCAGCTAAAGTGAATAGCAAGTTCCTGGCTTTATTTCAGTCTGTTTACATGAACATACAGTACACATGGTAACAGTGACAATTTAATTGAGGATGCTAACTATAAAACAAACGTTAAGTAAAAGTAAAGGTGTGGAGCAAAGCTCTCTTGGTGTAATTGATTAGTTGTTTAGCAATTGTCCAAACTAGAGTCTATACAGTATGATAGTAATGCGTAAATATTATCAAATGTGCTGTATTTGATTTGGTATAATAAAAGTTTAATTAGCAGGAAAGAATTCTGGCTACAGTAGACATTTATGCTTTTCTAGCCTAGCTTTAAAATTAGATAATTTAAGTATTAATTAGGATAAGTATTATTGCTACTTACTGCAGTATGCTTGTATTTATATCCTAAAATAAAATAAATAATACTTCTGGATGCATAATGATGATTAACATTGGTCAGATGTCAAAAACAGTTCATGTGCACCTTGGAATTTTGACAACAATTTATATTATCTCTATAATTGCATCTAACTGCCAGGAGTTGAATTCTTGTTTCATCTAAATTGAATAGAAGCCCATTTGGCATTAGATATCTGCCGGAACTTTGTGCTGACTCCAGCAGAAGCTTCTAAAAGCACTATGCCTCAAACCATCAGTGACAGTCATGGACTTAGTAAGACTTTGTTGTATAAGACTATTCATAATGCTCCTATTGCGTGCAACCTCCTGGATCCAAATTACAATTAAATGTTGAGGTATTGTTATAAAATCACCAGAGACTCTTTGCGTATATCGCAGTCAATATGAGTTATAAAGTATTCATCTGGGTCGAGTCTGCCAGAGAGCAAGGAATGGAGGCTTGGAAATGGTTAGCTACTGTGTGATGGTGGATATCCTCTCTGAATATATTTGCACTCATTACTCAACCATTACTTGACCAAAACTGCAAAGTGTTTTAACAATACCCAGCAAAGGTCATGGAATAATGGTGGAAAATGAGGTTTAAAGTGTGTGCATTGATGTACAACGTTTCTGTAAAATCTGACACACTCTTAATTTGTACTGTAAATAATCTCAGAATCACACTATCCATTATCACCCAAAGAAGAATGTGCTTTCTTATGCGGTTTCTTTTTTTTTTTTTGCAGTGTTGCCTTTGGCTTGCTCATTAGAGGTCTGCTTTGCAACCATGTTTGTTTTTAGTGCTAGACAAATAAAATAGAATTCAATTATTGGGGAAGTCCAAGAGGAAGAAGAGATGGAGAACAAAAAAAAAACAGCAGGGGAGAACATTACTCTTCCTGACCTGAAGACAGAAGGGAAATGCCATGCTAGTGTGGGTGCACAACTAAGTTTTTTATTATGATGTTTCAGTTGTTGCTTAGGCTTAAGTATATTTTTCTTGGGTCTGCTGGGAAATGTAATTTTCTTTCTTTTTTTTTTTTTTCATATTTTCTGTTATTAAGCACTCTGTGGAAATGCTCTTGTTAAAAGATGCCAAATAACTGTAACAAAGTAAAGGAAGAAGCCACAAAACTAGAAGCACAAATTTAGAAAAATAAGTCATCATAAAAAAAGAAATACGTATACAAATTAAACTGCATATTTCTGGCATATAATCCATCAAATAAAATTAGAAATTAGTTTCATTAGTGTTAGTTGATCAAAATAGTTAGTAGCGTTCAATTAGTAAGTACCTGGTCATTTTTTAACAGTCTGAATACTTATCGGTTCTGATATTGAAGATGTTTTATTCACTACATGCCCAAAAGTTTCTGGATACCTGACCATGACATCTATACTGTATATGAGCTTTGTTCAGCATCCCATTCTAGATTGTCCTCCGGTCTCTTGGGAAGACGTTTCACTTTCAGAGCGTGGCTGTGGGATTTGCTTACTCCAGAGCCACCAGAGCATTAGTGAGATCAGGCACTGATGTGAGGAGGTCTGGGGTGCCCTTGGTGTTCTAGTTCATCCCAAAGGAGTTCAGTGGGAATGAGGTCAGTGCTTTGTGCAGGACACTTCCATGCCATTGCTTGAAAGCCATGTCTTCATGGAGCGTGATTTGTGCACAGTAGCATTGTCGTGCTGGTTCAGGTTTAGGTCTCTTTGTTCCAGTAATTGTAATA
Source organism: Tachysurus vachellii (assembly GCF_030014155.1). Lineage (NCBI taxonomy): Eukaryota > Metazoa > Chordata > Actinopteri > Siluriformes > Bagridae > Tachysurus > Tachysurus vachellii. The sequence goes on along the minus strand of NC_083482.1, from coordinate 11,792,344 downwards.
TTATAAAGCTACAGCATACAAAGCACTGCACCACACTTCTTCAGATCCTCTAGGATTGCTCATCTGGTCTCACTATCTCTCAGGATGTACAAGAAAGGCAGGCATCAAGACGTTTCTCTTTTCAGGTAGAACACATTTCCCCTAGATGTCCAAACATCTGAGTCACTGTTTGTCTTCAAACAATGTCTAAATACCTACCTCTTCCTAAAGTAACTGAAATTTCAACTTTAGTAAATTGATATTTTTAGTTTTTCTGCTCAGGTTTTAAACCGATGATGTTCTTAGTCCATGACCTAAGTACCTGTATCAGGATGTATTTATTGAATAAAACACTTCTGTAAGTATCTCTGGATAAAGGTGTCTGCCAAATACCATAAGTGTAAATGTCATACAAAGACAGTTTATAACTGTGTGTTTCTAACAGTTTAGGGAAGACCTGTATATGGGTGTGATGGTCAGGTGTCCACAAATATTTGGTCATATTGTGTTTCATGTCTTTATACAAAATCTTGCTCTTGTTCTTTAATACTATCTCGTGCATATTACCATCTACTGCATGTCTCTGGTCTAAATTGTTCTATAATTTGGACTAGATGAGGTTCAGGCTGTGGTTAAGAGGCATGCAGTGGGAATGTAGATGAGACATTAATTCTTTGTCTTTATTCCAAGAAACACTGTCAGACAAAGAATTGCTAGTACCCACTCTTCTTCTGGGGTAAAATTCTGAGTACACGACTGTCCTCCCCAAGTTTACCCCTGTCTGTCCTCAACTCTGCAGTCCTCCTCTTTGCCAATCTATAAATGTCCTGCCATTTGTTGTAGACGTCATGGCCTGTTCCACTGTGGTAGCTGCATGCACTTCATCATTCTGCAATGTCATCCCTATTTTTTCATTGATGGATAAGCTGCTTTGAGACAGCAAACATCTTTTAAACAAGAACATAATTCTTTTTTTTTTTTATTATTCTTTTTAAATGTATAGATTTCCATACGTTATCTGTTATTTTCAAAAAGTGCAAGTTGTCTGAATGGATTCCTATTTGTTCCTATTTGTACAGTAGATTTAGAATTTCTATAAATTGCATTCTGACTGTTGATTAATTTGCTTTTTGACAGAATGTGAATATTTGCATTATTTGCATTTTGCACTGAACAGAAATGATAGATTACTACATGTTCACAAGATCATTAAACTTGGCTAGAAGAACCTCCATAATTTTAAAATCCAATTTGTTCACTCCCAACATCTTGCTTCCAATTTGTGCTTACACCATTTGCAGTGTAGCACAAGGTGTGACACACTGTAAGAAACCATAAATATACATCTCCAAAAGGACTGTTTTTAGTTACTTACTAATCCTGTGTAGAATTTCTTCCTATAAAGATCATGCTGGGAGTCACAAATACAGTGATAAAAACATTTTGCCTAACAATGTCTGGAAAAACTGTTATGCTACAGTATGTGTGATTTACTTACACAGTTAAAGTTTTATTCTGGCTTTATTCAGACAGAAGTGTAATAAATTTCTTCTGTAGTCGGATACGGGCTGCCAAAGTGTTTGCGTTGCTCCTGCGTCACAGTTAGATATGAATATTTAAATGCATTATTATGTCATTTAAATTCAATATTTAAGACTTTTCACTTTTGGAGGTAACCAGACCCTCATATACAGTCAGGGCATTAAAGCTCCCTGTCAGCAGAGGTCTCCCTTCCCTGAATGCCAATCTTACAATCCTAATCTACAGTACGTCTACTTTAGAGACCATATACAGTACAGTACGGCTGACAAAAGCATAGCTTCATTGTGAAGACTTGAATGTACTTGGTTTTGAACTTATTGTTTATTTTTCATGTGTGTTTTCCAAAAATTATTACATGAGATGAGTCAAATAAAGCAGTAAATCCAACAATCAATAATAATGCATTAAGCACAATACATTTTCCGTTCTGAATATCAAAACATGTCCTTTGATCCACCCGAGGTGTGGTAGCAACTGAGGAAAGTTCAAATTCAATAGCTCTGGAATGGGGCATGGAGTCAAACCGCAAAGAGATCTTTCATTAAATCTCCAACAATCAAACAGTCAATTATGAAAACCATGCAAGAGAGCCATCTGCGTAACATTGCTTAAACTTTTCTATGATTGATTATTTGCCTATCATCAGAGGGGTTATAATATCTATGCAAGGAAAACGATCATTTAACAGAGCTTTGAACATGGTGGCTGTGCTGGTGTATCATATTTCCCCAATAGACAGCATGCATATCAACAAATTAATGCTCTGAAAATAAAAACGATGATTGCTTTCTGTTGGATGAGTGCCAAATTATGTCTGGCTCCCACCCATTCTACATTCAAATGCTAACCCAGATACTCACGCAAGTCCATGTTATAAGGAACCTGATCAAAAAGACATGTTTTGTTATAAACTCTTGGGATCTTTTAGTTTTGATCCACATCTTTAATACTGAGCCATGGTCATGTTGTGCCAGCATGCCGTTAATCTGCTGTGTAGTGTATAGTAGTGTAACTTGTTTTGAATTTGTTTTGCAAGTAGTTTCAATAAAAATATTAATATTGATGTCAGGTCACAGCTCTGCAGGAGCCAAATAAAGGGTAAAGCATGCCTAAAGCACTTAAAGGAGATTTTTCATTTACATTCTTTTTAATAAATGTTACCTTTTTGGATGGAAGAAACAGTAAAGTCTAGGAAACATTCATTCTGCACAGTTTAGACACATTTGTCATTGTGGCTCTCTAAATTGATGATGTTTCTAAATTAGTTTTGTAAAAGTCATTGCCTAGGCAGCTCTTCTAGTTTTTGCTGAATAAAATGCTGTTTTTATGTTCCAGAGAAAAGAAATGTACAATGATGTTGGGATTCTGAGAACAACAGATGCACAATTATCATTTTAAGATGAAGTACAGATATAGTTGAAGCCATGGCATTTTTAAACACTGCTTTGGGGAAACTGGGATTGGGTAAGTGTAGTCATGCAACACATTTAACTTGTGTTAGCACTATCAGTGGCAGAATGCCAACCAAAAGCCCCATTTGCTGTTTAATCTTTCATACAGCTTCCAAACTTTCAGGAAATAAAAACCTTGTTTGGTGAATACTGATGACAATTCCGGTACTCAGTGACATTTGTTTTATTATTAGAATATAATTAAGAACGTCAGACACGGTTTACTGTAATTATAAAAAAATATACAGCCGCAATTGAGTCAAGCACCCTTTGCACGTAGTATCCACTATGACCAGTTCTTGCCAAGTTACATAAAACATACTGCATAAGTTGGCAAGAACTGGTCATAGTGGATACTACTGGATGATGAGACGGACTACTACCTACTGGAAAGAAGAAGAGCGGGAAGGAGAAGAGCAAGAAATGTTTTGTATTGTGTGTTTGCCTTGCACTGTTTGCACTAGATTGCACACGATGCACTTCATGTGGCTAGGACAACTTAGCCCTTAGCTCTTTGTTGTTTTATGTGGCTCCATGTTGTTTTATGGAGCACCATAGATCTGGAGAAGCGCCGTTTTGGTTTCACAATGTTCTGCATCAGCTATGGTTGAAAAGACAATAAGAGATTCTTGGCTTAATTTGACTTGAATTGACATTAGGATTTATAGCATTAATAAGGAATGTTAATTTATTCTGTCAGAGCAGAAGTAACACAAGTTTAATACAACTAGGTCCCACTGAAGGACCTTGGGATTAAGTGACATGATAAGGACTAATTTAGTGCCTTTGTGTCTCAAATTTACATTAGAAGTTTCAGTTAATTGGTGTGTGGAATAGAAATAAGGTTTTAGATCTATCTAATTAGGGACCTGTCCTGTCAGGTAGAAAACAAGAGAGAAAGTGAGAAGGAAATTGTTTCTAAGCTCAATAGGCTAAAAGGGCAAAGGCAAAATAAAACACCTTTTTGTACTAAAAAGTGTAAGTTTTACGGTTTGATGGAATCTTGGACATTAAGTCTCAAATAAAATTAACCACTTTTTTCTATTTGTTTGGTGCGCTGTGAAACTAGGTGGATCCCACTGTGGCTAAATTTCGGACAACAGCCAAAAATGCAAAAACTCAGCATTGATTGCATTGATTAAACTGGCTTCTTACCCAGTGTAACAAATACACTGGTAAAAGCAGTCAGGCTGCCCAAAAAATGCCTAAAGTCTTCTTAAGCTAAGCATGATTTCCTCATGCAGTGGAAGGAAAACAAAGTTTTAAAATGTTTAAATGAATTAATAAAATTATGTAGAATTTAGCCACCAAAATTGAACCGAACAGAGATTATTTCAATACTGAAGTAAAAGTGAACAGTTAGTGACCAATTTAATACCATGACTTTAAGGTGGATGGTGCTGGTGATCCAAATAATATGCGATTTTGCTTTGTTATATAGTAATTCTCTGGTCAACATTGTAAAATACTTTGTATGCTTTATTTATAAAAGGAACTGTTATGTAGCAGGTGGATTTTTTTCCACTTCAAAGCTCCTGGGTCCCTTATTCAATATGACTCTGTTTAAGGACTGTATGAAGTTTTATATATTGTCTCAATACCTGTGTGTGTTTAGTCCCACAACCCTTTTATGACACGAAATAGACTAACTACATTAACGTGCCTCCAGTTGTGAATCCTGATCAAAACGGAATGGCTATTTACTCTTATTTGACCCAATATATAGGTTGATGTCCTCTTTTTTATATGGAGACTTGTGTTTTTTCTACTGCAGAGAGCTTATCTGTGAGTCATGACCATTCTGCTCACAGATAGATGAGCGCCTCCAAAGCCTGAAGGACTGGCCTTGATCACGGCACATTAAAGAAGCCAAACTGAACCTTGCTGTTCTGTTATTCTGACATCTATTTTTTCCACGTTTCCTTGTTTGCTCTAATGCTGGTCAGAAAATTGTGTCTGAATTTACACAATCTGACTGAGCATTATTAAAACATGATGAACCAATGGTAAGCACGGAGCACAAGGCCTGGTCCAGAGTAGCCTAAGCAAGATTCAGAGAGGTTTTATGCTGACACACAGCACCATCATAACCTTGGCGAGAGTGATGCGCACAATTAACCTGCTATGGCATTACACTGTCATTTCACCCCTCATAAACACAAATTGATGTAAACAACATTTGTCATTATGACAGCACAGAAACAACATCTCGGGAAATAAGGGCCACTCTGCTAGAAAGCTGTTTTCTAGAAGGCACTTGTATTGCAGCATTACATATGCTCGATGCCAAGCAGAGCATCTATATATCTTGTTTACATGGTTTTTAAATGTGTAGTGGAGCCAAGTTACTGACAGCTTTGGGTGTGATCCATGATACACAGTATATTATGGCATAATATCAATGCAACTATATAGACTGCTTTATATCGGCCTGAAATTCATTTCTAATCCCAATTCTGAGCCCAGTGGAAACTACATGACATTCAAAAAACTTTTAATTGCTGTATTGCTCACAGTAAACTAGTAGACTGTTGGTTTATACTAATCCTTGTTTTTCAACTTGAGAGATCCTATCTGAAGCTCACCTTAACTCCACAAACACATCCATGTTTTTCTTGTATCTACATACTGTAGGTTTATCTGTGTCTTAACATCATGCAAAAACATGCAAGTACATATACTAGCTATGCTAAATTTACCATAGGGGAGAGAGACAGAGAGAGTGAGAGACAGACAGAGAGAGTGAGAGACAGACAGACAGAGTGACAGACAGGCAGAGAGACAGACAGACAGAAAGAGCGACAGACAGAGAGAGCGACAGACAGACAGAGAGAGCAAGAGACAGACAGACAGACAGAGCGAGTGAGAGACAGACAGACAGAGCGAGCGAGCGAGAGACAGACAGACAGAGCGAGCGAGCGAGAGACAGACAGACAGAGCAAGCGAGAGACAGACAAACAGAGCGAGCGAGACAGACAGACAGAGAGAGCGAGAGACAGACAGAGCAAGCGAGAGACAGACAGACAGAGCGAGAAAAATACAGAGAGAGTGAGAGACAGACAGACAGACAGAAAGACAGAGAGAGCAAGAGACAGACAGACAGAGCAAGAGACAGACAGACAGACAGAGCGAGTGAGAGACAGGCAGAGAGCGTGAGTGAGAGACAGACAGACAGAGCGAGTGAGAGACAGACAGACAGAGCGAGCAATAGACAGACAGACAGAGTGAGCGAGAGACAGACAGACAGGGCGAGAGACAGACAGACAGACAGAGCGAGTGAGAGACAGGCAGAGAGCGTGAGTGAGAGACAGACAGACAGAGCGAGTGAGAGACAGACAGACAGAGCGAGCAAGAGACAGACAGACAGAGTGAGCGAGAGACAGACAGACAGTCAGAGAGAGTGAGAGAAAGACAGACAGACAGAGAGAGTGAGAGAAAGACAGACAGACAGACAGAGAGAGTGAGAGAAAGACAGACAGACAGAGAGAGTGAGAGAAAGACAGACAGACAGACAGAGTGAGAGAAAGACAGACAGAGAGAGAGAGAGTGAGAGAAAGACAGACAGACAGACAGACTGACAGAGAGAGCGAGAGACAGACAGACAGACAGACAGACAGAGAGAGTGAGAGAAAGACAGACAGACAGAGAGAGTGAGAGAAAGACAGACAGACAGAGTGAGAGAAAGACAGACAGAGAGAGTGAGAGAAAGACAGACTGACAGAGAGAGCGAGAGACAGACAGACAGACCAAGAGAGCGAGAGACAGCGAGATGTGATGTCTAGAATCCCATCCAGGGTGTATTCCAGCCTCACTCCCACTGCTCCTAGTATAGGCTCCAGATCGACCGTGACCCAGATTGGTATAAAGCAGTTACTGAAGATGTTTGTATGAGTAAATAACTGTACTACAGTACACAGACTGTAACGCAGGCTGCAAACTAAAGTGTACATTATTTCACCTTGTTCACTAGTAATGCTTAAATATGTCAACACATAAAGAGCAAACACTTATACAGCGATGGAGAACATATAGTGAGGTGTTCTGTTCCTTCTTAGCATGACAATTTGTGCAGACAATTTCTGAATACAATACAGGGAGCCTTACATGTATTACATGTCTGAATTTATTTTTAGAAATACTGTACACATGTGATAGATCTCTAATAATGTGTTCTTAGTCAGCTGCTTTTGTGGTTAGGCATGGGTTTTAAAGGATACAGTTTCTTTTCACAAAGGAATAGCCTTTTCATTAACAGGAATAGCACACTGGCTCTGTGGTCTGATTACATTAAATGATTCCTATCATCAGTGGCTCAAGCACAAGTGGAAATGGATCGCTTTTGTAATCTGACACTAACACTAGTCTACTTCTCCAGTTTAAAGCCAGCACTGGATGTGATTAACTCATCTGTGTATTTTATCTTTTATGTAAAGGGTTAATAGGTTATATTTTATAACATTAGTTATGTCATCTACAAGCAATTAATCGACTTTGACAGCAATTATCCTGTGTGGCAACTGATAGACTGCACCGTTTAAACAAGAAACTTGAGACAGTTAATGAGGCAGGAAGGGTGACTCTGTTACCAAGGCAACCAAGTAAGGACGCATTTTATAGATGGAAAAAATCTTGAGCACAGATTTCCAGCCTTGGTCCAAAAGCAGGATTATCTTATTTTTTGAATTGAATGTGTCAGGATCAGGGAAAGCACTACATGGTTCAGGGCTGGGAAGCTATAGATTTGTTTTTTTTTCCTTAGTAATTCAATACAAAATCTGTTTAGAATTACTTTTCATCGGTTTCTAACACACACACATTCTGTTGCTTTATAATATGAAATATAAACGACATAAAGTGTCATGAACACATTTGAACACTAGTGTTATTGAATCATGCTCCATAGCACCTGTTGCACCGCGAGGGTGCAGCGTCACAGAACTACAGGAACCAACAAGTACGTGCGGGCGCATGCGTAAAATTCAACAAGAGCGTGTCATGAATATCGTGGAAAAGTGTGTGCTTACCCCTGAACTGTGATTCTTTTAATAAAACTTTCAATGTATTGAATATTTCTATATATTGTTGTAAAATTATTAATGAGCTATTCAGACTGCTTACCTTGCACACTGAGGCGCTCCGGTGAGACCGGGTCGTCCCTGCGCGCTCCAGGAAGACCGGTTTTCCATCCAGAGGTGATTTTTGTGCATAAAGTCCACCACAGCACAAGTGCAGAGCGCCAGTTCATGTTTCCACGAGAGCTGTTGTGATTTCTATTCCCGGCGGCGCCCATGTAAAAGGATGCATTGTCATTTTGGTTAAAGGGACGCAAAGTAAACAGTTGCATGAAGCTTTCCCTCCTAAAATAAAAACGTATTCCTGTGGCAGCGCTATGACCCAAATGACAGGACTGTCCCTTCTCAGCTATGGCGTCAGAGACACTTGTGCATGATGATTATTTTGTGATGCAAGATCTGGTATTTTGGCTGAGTTATGTCTAAGGGGTAACGTCTACACTTAGGTGTTGATCCCAGAATTGTGATAAAATGTTTAAAATGACAAGATGACTGATTTGTTTAACGCTCTTAAAATAATTCAATGCCTCTGACTTCAATGTAGTAACTAAATCAAGTTTAAATTAATTTTAACCAGAGTGCAATATTGTGGATCGTGCAGCTGTCAAACTAAGTTGCTGAGTTTCCATATATTTATGAGATATTGTTTGACTGTGCATGTACTTAACAGCTGTTACTAAATAGTTATTGAATTCTCTCTCTCTTTCTCTCTCTCTCTCACTCACTCTCTCACTCTCTCTCTCTCTCAAACACGTGTCTGGTAATCTCTGGATTAAACTGATTTTAGAATAGAACATATTTAATGATAGTGCAAATGATTTAAACTTTATTGCATAACAACCTTACGTTAACAGCTATCTTCTTGTTCTAACATTGACGTCTTCTGACAAATGTAACTTATAAAGTGCCTATGCAAAATACTTCTTTGTTCCGTTCTGCTAAACCGGGTAAATCTGCCTACAGTGTAGATGGGCCTGAACTCACACCTCCCCATGTTACGTAAAGCTGGTGATTTTTGCGTTGCCTGTTATTCGATTACAGGGTATGTTTCTCTAGAAAAGTAGCCACATTGCAAAGAATGTTTTAGGCAAGGTCCATAGGAAATTAAACGTGTGCGTGCGTGCTTTTTTGTGCATGTCTGTTTATACGCGCGTTTGTGTGGGGGTGTGCGTCCAAGCTCGCAACTTGCGCACTTGGGCGTGCATGTGTGCTGATAAGTGAATTGTGCAATCATCTTCACCAAACCCTCCATAGAAAGTCATCAGTTTGATCATTTTAATCATACATCTGTCTGTATGCTTCTTGAATGTGTGCTGTTTCTCCTGCTAATGTCCGTGCCGTTCCCTCTACTCGGGCTCTGTTTGTCTATGCCGCAAAGTGACTCCGTGACGCCTTCTTCCATTTCCATGTACTCGGCAGCTTTGTCGCCAAGAGAGGATCCGGACGGAGATCCTTTGAACTTTTTCAGGAAATCCGGGAAATACGGGCATCCCGGGGGCGGGTATTCAACGGCAGGAGACTGGTCCTCATTATCAGTCTCCCGGTGGTAGAAGTAATTAAAGTTGGAGACGATGACGGGCACCGGGAGAGCGATGGTGAGGACGCCTGCGATGGCACACAGCGAGCCCACTATCTTCCCTCCGACTGTTATGGGCTTCATGTCACCATAGCCTACAGTCGTCATAGTAACTACGGCCCACCAGAAAGCGTCCGGGATGCTCGTGAACTGTGACTTGGGCTCATCCGCCTCAGCGAAGTACACGGCGCTAGAGAAGAGCACCACCCCAATAACGAGGAAGAAAATGAGCAACGCTAGCTCGCGCATGCTCGCGCGCAAGGTGTGCCCGAGAATTTGGAGTCCTTTGGAGTGTCGGGAGAGCTTGAAGATGCGGAAAACCCTGACCAGTCTGATTATTCTCAAGATGGCAAAACTCATGGCCTGCTGCCCGTTTCCTTGCTGCTGCGCGAGGTCCGTGCCCAGAGTTATGAAATAAGGCATAATGGAGACAATGTCTATAGAGTTCATTATGTTTTTGAAGAAAGAGGCTTTGCTCGGACTGGCAAAAAAGCGCACAATGATCTCAAATGAGAACCAGATAATGCATACGGTCTCCACAATGAAAAACGGGTCGTTGAAGGGTGTAAATCCGTTGTCTGTATGCGTCACGTTTTTACCTGGGCTAAGGAAATCTTTGTCGTCCCTGAATTCTGGTAACGTTTCCAAACAAAATATAACTATTGATATGACGATAACCAAAACAGACACAACGGCGATGCCTCTAGCAGGACTTGAGCTCTCTGGATACTCAAACAAGAGCCAAATCTGCCGCTTAAATTCATCCTCTGGCAAAGGTTTTTCTGCCTCTTTTACGAAGCCCTCGTCCTCGCGGAACTTCATCATGGCTTCATCGCCAAGTTCGTAGAATTTGACTTCCTCGGAAAAGATGTCAAACGGTACATTGGCCGGTCTCTTTAACCGTCCTCCTGACTGATAGAAATACAGAATGGCGTCGAAACTAGGTCGATTTCTGTCAAAAAAGTACTCGTTGCGCAGCGGGTCGAAGTACCTGATCCGTTTTGCAGGGTCCCCTAAGAGTGTGTCGGGAAACTGGGCAAGAGTCTTGAGCTGAGTTTCAAACTTCAGACCGGACACGTTTATCACCACTCTCTCGCAGCAGCCGTACTCGCTGTAAACGTTCTCGTATCCGGACTGTGGACGTCTGTCCGTGAGGGACGCTGTATCTTCGTCGTCCATGTTATAGATAAAACTCGATGCTCTGCTCCCCCCGTCTTCGTCTTCTTCGTCGCCCTCGGCCTCTTCGTCCTCTTCTATCATAACGTCCTCCTCGGATCCGAGAAGCGCCAACTCAGAGTGGCGCAGGTCCCCTCCGAGAGCCGCGCGGTGCCGCCTCCAGCGCGCGACTCCTCTCTGCTTTTTGCGCTCTCTCAGAAGTTGCTGCTGTGGCTCGTACTGCTGTTGCGCCTGCTGAGTGGAGGAGGAGGAGCGCGAGGCAGTCCCTCCGCTTCCATGGTTGGCATTAGTAGAGGAGGCGGTGCGAGTCTGATATGGCTGACCGTAGGGGTGGGTGCACGAACTACCTACACCACCGCCACCGCTACCTCCATCTCCAGCCGTCCCGGTCTCGGACGCTGCAGCTGCTACTGCCGCCGCGCGTGACTGTCTTTCTCTTTCGCGCTCTCTCTCCCTGGCTCGAGCTTGGGCATATCCATACGGCAAGTGAGGGTTGCACCCGCTACTATCTGCTCCGACCATAGCAAACTCCATTTTGGTGCGTAGTTTGTAACCGTATAGTTAAATATAGTTATTTGTCAAGACTTCAAGTGGGTGCAGCAATGTCCATAAATGCACTTGGAACGCCACAATGAGGCTTTTGGAAAATGTAAGTCCACTGAGGCAAAAAAAAAAAATCCTCACAACATGCACGGTGATTACAATATCATTTTATGGTCATGCAACATTCAATGAAATCAGTAAACTGAGTCCATAAGCTTTTAATATAGGTCCGATAAGTCCAGGTGCGTAAAGGTTAAGGAACCCTTTGTTTATAGCGTTGCATCGGTGTCCAAAACCACAGGGGGTCCTTAGAGTCCTCCATAAGATTATTAAAAGAGTAAATGATGTCTTCGCCTTTCACCGCCACCTGAGGTGTTTTACTTGTAGGAAGAAGCGACTTTGAGTTCTGTTAGTGATCCGTGGTTGCAATCTTTGGGATGAGGGAGGAGGGTGTGTGGTGGAGTTGGAGGTGGAGGTAGAGATGGTGGTGGGGTGCTGTTCTGTCCTCTGCCCCTCCACTGGCTACGAATGAATCACGGAATTATTTTGACGCCAGCGACAGCTGCAAAGGGCACAAAAACAAACATGTTATAGACTGCACCCATCCCTCCCATCCCTCAAAAGAAAAAGAAAAAAGAAAAAAAATCTCTACACTCTATTAACATGTGCGTCAGGAACAGCTCAGTGCTGAAACAATACTCTTACAATAACAAAATATGCAAAATTATTTGTAACAGTGCATTGATATAGCAGTTACAGGCCTGTACGGCAACAGGAGATAATACGTGATTATTACATAGAGAAAAATCCCTATAGGCGATTAATCATAAACACTCGCCGCACGCAACGGCCACCCCACCTTCTCTCCGTTCAGACCACTTACATGAGAAAAGACTGGAGAATATTTCTTAGCTTCCACCTCCAACACAGTAAGCCGGAGCTAGGTGAGGATGTAAATCCCAGGTTTGCCCAAAAATCCCCGCCTGCTCTGGGCATCCAAAACCCACACGACGCACGCAGCAAGAGAACATGTCATCCTCAAGAGTCGAGTTTATTTGCATCCGGCATGATCTTGCCACTTTGGGGCTGCGTCTCGCCGTGTCTCAATTCAACAGGATCTCGCATCACCTGCACATCACAGCTTCCATCAAAAAAAAAAAAAAACCCCAAACAAAAATGCACCGCAAGAAGCAAAGATGCACTTAACCAATAAAGCAAGCTTGTCACTCAGAGCACACGGAAAAATCAGTAATGCAGCGATATGAATGAAAAGTTGAATAATGTCATGTAAAATAGCATTGAGTAAGTGGACGCGCCGTGCGTCCGCCGCCGCTCGCTCTCGCTCGTTTACCGTAGCGCGCGCCTGTTATTACCGAGGAGCCTCGCGCGGCCACGACCAGTGCCGACAGAGCGCGATCATCCCCCAGCGGCCACTGCGGCTCACTGCTTCCTCACACTCGTGGTGCAGTCCCAAACTTCTGCTTTTGTGTATCAAGTGTGCATGGTACAGTAGCCATAACCTTCGACTACTAGTTAGGTAGTGCAAAGCTGAAAAAATGAGCTGGATGTGAAGAAGCTCAATTGGAGAATATTCCTATTATTATGAATAGAAAGCAAACTATTGTATGAGAAGTGTTTCCATTTCCCTGAGTATCTATTCACACTTGGGGGTGATGTCTGGTATCATAATTGGTTGGATGTTGAGCGTCTATTGCCTTTAAATGGTCAAATAAAAAAGGTGCTTTTAATAAAAAATTAAAATAAAATAATAATAATAACAATAATAATAATAACTGTCCCTACTTTTAATTAATAAATACCCAAGCAAGTAGTGATATAGGCCTAGATCTTAGTAATGTCTGGAAAATATGCACCCAGAAAATCATAAATCTAAATACAACAGCTATATATGGTTGAAATGACAATAAAAGCTTCTTGACTTGACTTGACTTGACTTGAAAAAAAAAAAGAATTGTAAAAAGGGAGGAAAAACAATCCTGAGCGTCAGACCTCCTGGCTGTAAATTTCAACTGAAAGCTGCTAAAGATATTAAAAGCAATTACAGTCATACTTCTGTTCAATATGGCAGCTGGTGTGGATGAACAGTCAAATTATTTAATAATGCATAATTGAAGGTGATTTATATATATATATATATATATATATATATATATATATATATATATATATATATATATATATATATTATTAATTATTATTATGTTAATTATTATTATATATATGTTATATGTTAATTATTATTATCTCCATAAGTGGAAAATTGCTGTGATGCATCCTTAATTATAAAGTAATGTGTATATAATGTAACATGCTGTTTGTGGAGCCAAACTGCATATACAATATATTAGGATGTCAAATCATGAAATTAATATGACTTTTCACAACTGAGAAAAAGAAGCACTGTTATGTGACAATGTTCAGATGTGTTCATTTGTAGAAAGTGCATTCATTTTATTAAAGGATTTGGTTTTATATGATCTCCAGATCAAAACTAGCTGAGAAATTCAAACAGCTTATCCATTATGTCCTCTGCATGAAGCTGATTAAACTAGCATCAGAAACACAGCACTATTTAAGCTACTAATCAAGGTGTAATGTCCCAAGCATTTTGACCATTCTATGGCTCAGGTGGGATTTTGGACATTTTAACAACCATTCATCTCGTGTGAAATATTACATTGCTTTCAGCGCTTTGTAAATTTCCACCACTGTGCACCAAGATCTAGTGCCTTTGCATGCCTAGAATATTACTCTTTCCAAAGTAGCATTATAGAAATGTAGTGCCTTGTTTTTTGGTCTGAGTTCAAGGTCTTTCATCTAGAGATTTTGGCTGTATTATGCTTGCAGAGGCTTGTAAGCAGCACGCTTGCACACAGAGGGCAGTATTTCACTAGCCGATATTACATCTTAATGACCGAGGCATTGGCCAGTGCCAGATGGTCACATTACCATTTAGACAGAGGGTTTGGGAGTTCACTGGGATGTTCCCAAAGCTAAAACCGGGTGTTTGTCCACCTGTAAATTATTTTTTTCTCCTGCAAGATATATTTTGTATGATTGTATTATAAACACAAACAAATCAGAATAATAAACCTGCTAGTAAATCAGATACTACATTGATAAAGAACAAAGAAGGCAAACTAATTATTTCAGTTGTATACCAGATTATTATATCTCACATCCCAAATACATGGGCTATTATATGATTTCCTATTGCAGTGGTTAAGGTGTTACGGTGGATTACTGCACGGAAGGTTATGAGTTCAAATTCCAGGTCCACCAAGCTGCCACTTTCAGGGGACCCTCAGCAAGGCCTTTAGTCATTCTGGACAAGGGTGTCTACAAAATGGTTTAAATGTATTCTTTCACTATACACATTCTAGGTCACCTTAAATAATTGCATCTGATCCAATATGTAGTCCAGTATTTTTCTCATCTGCCTTTCAGCTGCCAAAAAAAAAACAATACTGCTTCATCCTAGTCTTATCTCTTGCTGTCATAGACATGCTGATGTGAGCTAATTGGAACATTAGGATGAAGGACAGACATCAGTGGCTCAGGTCAAGGATTTGCATTGCAGAGTCAAGAAAGAAAGATTGATTTCACCACTGCTAATGTGTTGGATGACTTTTAGCTTTTTTCATGCATGGATATAGAAATTTGTGGATGCCAAAAATATTCTTCAAAACTTCTAAACCTGTGCAAAACAGATGAAGTTGTCAATGAGCAGCATACGGTTAAGAGTGTATATACTGTTTTTTTTTTCTTTGCATTCAGTCCACATTTGTTTTGTGGACTATTCTAGTAATGACTTGGCATGAAATTGTGTCACATGGTCTCTCCATGTCCATGTGGCTTTCCTCTGGGTTCCTCATTTTCCTTATTCCCAAAAAAGATGCCACAGATTCTAATTTGCATTGGGATTGCATCCAAGGCATCTTCCTAACTCACAATGGGACACACTAATTCACAGTGTGATATGTGACCCTTACCAGGATAAACCTGTTAGTGAAGATAAATAAACATAAGGCAGGTAGTTGAATTTTAGTCTCATGGTTGCTTTGGAGAACTTGTGGTACAGTGCTCTCACCACCCAGGTTTGATTCCCAGCTAAGGGAACCAACTCCATCCACTGAGGTTGTCACTCCAGGTGCTAGTCCTAAGCCTCAATAAATCTTGGAGAGTTGCCTTAGGCTGGCAAAAACCCTGCACCCAAATTGAATGTTTAGTGTGAAATGGTCTTCTGTGGCAACCACTCAAAAGGGAAGCAACCAAAATAGAAAAATATGGATTTTAAGTCTCAACTGGCCAATGGGCTTTCATCTTGCAGTCTTTATAAACAGTGTATGGTATGGATTTGGAATCTAATCTAATAGAATATAGTAGTTGAAAACTGGAAATTACAAAAATCAGTGTGTCTGTCATTGGACTTGTGCCGCACCTGGGAAGGCTCTGTATCCACCATGATCCTGACCAAGATAAAGTAGTTACTGAAGATAAATGTATAAATGAAAAAAAAGATCAGTTTTAGAATTGCACATTGATTTTTCTGTCTCTGTCATCCTCCTCCTTATTGTCCCTGCCAAATATTTAAACTTTTCTTATTTTGGGCTCTGATTGGGATGGATAGTATTTTTATTATCTTAAGTAATTTTAATAGCCATCATCTGGCTTGTGCAGATCAACAACCATCTATTATCTATTATTATTGCTGTGCTGAAATCTATTCAGTATTTTTCCATGGTGTGATGGATAACAAAGGGATTTTATATGTGCTCCACTTCATATTTGATCACCTTCGATTTATACTGTATATACTGGACAAGACACCAGTTTTTGAGAGAAACCACTGTTACTATTATATATGTCCTTATGATAATATTTTATTTGAGCAATGGTTTGTTCTTCAATTGAGTGAAGATTTTAATCATTATATGCAAACATTTTGTACAGTTATTGCATTGATTTGAGTGTGCTGCTAAATCCTGTGCAGACTATAAAATTATGGTGTTCTTTAATATACATTACATTGTTTGTGTGGAAATCTGTGCTAAGAGTATAACACAAACTGTGTTAAAGAAAACAACTATTCCACACATCCATACAAGACTTAATCACTGTTTTTATCAGATAGATCCAGCCAAGCAGGAGACATCATACTTCTGCTGGTTAGATAAAAAAATACAAGACATCACTCCCTTGCAATATATCTCAGTCTCGTTGTCCATGTTCTCCAATTTCCATATTATATTTGTGTATCCAGTGGTGTTTTCCATAGTGAGGACTGTGGGAGCTCTGACCTTGAAGCCCCAGACCCTTCAGCCAGATGCACTTCAGACTAAAGCTCTGTCAGACTAAACACTGAATGCCAAGGCTATGAAGCTTTTGGGGATTAAAGTCCCACCTCTACAAATGGCATCAAAAATAAAAATGGAAATATGATCTGAAGATAAGACTGGAGCCTCTTCGGCCCTGAGGTGGGCGTTTGGGCTGAAGGGTATAAGTAAGATGGCTAATGGTGACGGACGACATAAGGCAGAAAGAAACTCCAGCAGGTAAGGCATCCTTGGGTCTTAGCCTGATTTTCTTTTTGGTTATATTTTATTTTATCCTCCTAGATGTATACAGGTTAGATTAGAATAAGAGCATTGAAATTCTTTCTACACATATCCAAGCTTGTTAGAACACACACAGTGGTAACTCTTTTGATTAGCCTTAACTTCGGAAACACAAATTAACATTTTCTAGAACACATATTCTAGATTTTTCTAGCAATAATTTATAACTGAGCCAAGTTTAACGTTCTGCTTTAGCTAATCATATTGCCATTGTGTTATTCACATATTTCCTTGTCTTCTTACTTCTAGGCGATGATGTGCAGAGTCACCATGGTGTTGCTTTTGCCGATGCTGGTGTGGGCGGGGACAGAATGCCAAGCTCACTGTTTCCTTACCAACATCTCCTTCACCGTGGAGAGCGACGAGTGTAGCAGCTGCATCACCATCAACACCACAGCCTGCGCCGGCCTCTGTAAGACCCAGGTACAGTGTAGACATCATCACAGTTTACAGCCCCATTGCTGAGTTAGGATCAAAACATTTGTTTTTAAGAAATAGATTCTTCAGAATAAATTCTGTTTTGCAAATAAATTAGAATAAAGAAGAAGAAATATATATATATATATATATATATATATATATATATATATATATATATATATATATATATATATATATATATAAAATATATACGTATATATATAAAATAAAAGAAAAAAAGGATATATAAAATTATGTAGCTATCTGTAGGTACTTACTATGTTTTAAGGATACAATAAGAAACCAATAACAGTTGAGGATTTTATTTATCTTTTGTTTTAATCACTATTCTGAAATTATTGTTTTACAGAAGCTAAAACATGCAGCTCTATTTTAATTGATAATTGACATATTGTAAAGATATTATAACATAGATAAAATAAAATTTATGACAATTTATATGATTATACGTTTTTAGCAGCGAGCGTATCGCAGCCCGATTGAACCGTACTTACAGGACACCTGTAATTTCGAGAACTGGACATATGAGACTATCCAGCTGCCAGGCTGTGCTCCGGGAGTTGACTCGTCCTTCACCTACCCTGTGGCCCTGAGCTGTAAGTGCAGCCAGTGTAACACAGAAAACACAGACTGCGGCACTTTCAGCATGCAGCCAAATAGCTGCCACACACATGCCTACTACTGAACTGGCCCACTTTCAGAATTTTAATATTATTGTTAAAACATTGTGGACCGATTTTCTTCTTTTACATTATCTTATCTCACATTACTTCACACAAAAACTTTACAAAAAATGAATTAAAACACACACACACACAAATAGTTTAACACTGCAAATTAGACACAGGTTTGTTGTCTGTCTCTGTGACCCTGAACATCACGAAGGACATGGTGTGTTGTTGCTCAGCATCAACTGAGCATGTAAACACTGCTTCATTAAAACAGCTCACATGCAGAATTTGCATCTTCTATTTGTTTCTGTAACACAGCAGCTGCTTCCAGACTTCACACACACACACACACACACACACACACACACACACACAAACACACACACACACAGGATGAGAGCTGTATGCACATGTGCTTACTACAGCTTATAATTATTCTTCAGAGACCAATTATGAAATTCTTCTATCTACACTTACTCTGCATTTACTCCAAAGAGCAGAACCCGTGATCCGAGCTTGTTTTGCTTTAATTCACAACTAATCGTTAAAACGATGAATCAACGTGAAATCCAAACTGCGTGTCTGTGATTACGCATGATGCATAAACCAACGCATGATATAAACCAGTTAGAGACAAACAAAACCAGAACATAGAAAAACAAAATAAACTTTTGATCAACAAACAGTTTAGAAGAAAAATCATAGATAGCGTACAGTATATGTTGTAAATGGAAAACTTTCAAATTAGAATAAAGAAAGCAGATGTGTATCAGATGTCGTTCCCACAGACATCAAATGACATGTTTCCCTGTAAAGATAAAAAAAATCAACAAAAATGATTTTTTAAAGGCTCTTTAATGGACTTTTTAAAATCTAATTTCATAAGCAATATAAGCTGTTCTTAGATTTATACAACAACAAAAAAAGCTCCATGTACGTTTCTGAAGATTTTGTCTTGTTTACACTGACATATTTATCCTACTATAGTAGGATAAGTCCTGCCTCTCAACGAAAAAAAAAATTAAAAAAGCAATTATATTGACACTAACAGCTGGTCTGTTTTAAGTAATCAGAATTTCCTTTCTTTTCTCAGTACAGAGAAACGTATTCAGGTTCCAATCCGTCTTAATCCCACATCCATTACACTTTCTGCAGCAAGAGATAGGAGATAACATTGAAATAATCCATTAATAGCACAGCAGGTTGCTCTAATTAATTACCTACCCTTATTTAATACAACAGTTCACCAAACAAAGTTCAGCACTACCAAGACATAAAATCCCATTAGGGAAATAAAAGCCTGAATTTACGGATGTGGGTATTTGTTTTTATTAATATTGGGACAAATAACCAACAAACTAATGTTCAGACCGTCGGTGAGACCAGAGTTCAGCAAGTTATCAACATTTAGATGATACAAATAAATTTTTTGTTAACATTTAAATAAACATCAGACACTGAACGATGAAGTTCAAGCCAGAAAAGACGGAAATCGTTCGTATGAGATTTACAATGTAAGGAAAGAGCTTGTGTTTGAATGGATTTTAAAAGAACCAACAGTCAACCGATCAAATCTCATCATCAAATAAAAGAAGAAATCAGTTTTACAGAAACTTAAATAATCCCAATGACATCATAGTGTTAAATTCATATCTGTATAGTAGCACATTCATTTCTAGAGAACGCAGGTTGATGCACAGAAAACTCTCCAAACTACAAAGCCAAAAGCCAGAAATGTCTCTGTAGGATTTGGATTTTTCAGACCCTTTATTACAACATGCTGAACAGATGAAATCAAGCACAATTTTTCGATGTATGGAAACCCCGACACCACTGCAATGTTCTTTCCTTGCTCGTTAGCCGGCAAACTTGTTCCGGATGATCTCGCCCCCCTCCACTTCCACCTGCTCATACAGCCACTTTCTGTCACATCGACACTCGACGCCACACTTGCGGGAGCTGCAGTTGGGACAGGGGTAGAAGCAGCCCATGCAGTCCTCATCCAAGCAGTCGCACAGGTCTCGGCCACAGGAGATCAGCAGACCTCGGCTATCGTACACTTTACTCTTACCCGGTATGACCTGCCTGAATTGAAAAAAGGACATACAGCCACATATGTGGCTTTTAATGCGTCTCTTCATGCCTGTATTATTACATGATTTCGGTGAAAATATGTTCCAGTACAGAACAGCACATCCCAAACTTTCCATATTTTTATTTGTCCTATGTGAAAATTCATATCTGTTACCTGTCGCTGGATGAGACCTTCACCCCCCCACGTCTCTTGCTCGCATCATTTCCTGCTTTTCCCTGTGAAAAATAAAAGAACAAACACACTTCACATTAACACGATCTGCTTTTCCCTCGTTGCCATCAAAATCACACAGTAATGTATTTTGCATTCTTTATATATATGTCTATATATATATGTCTATATATATATATATGTCTATATATATATGTCTATATATATATGTCTATATATATATATATATATATAAAATGGTTTCAACTGCCCTGAACTGCAGTAACCTTGCATTCTGGGTTTGATAAAGCTAGATGAGAGCGTAAGATTATTACAAACTTTTATATCACAAAATATTTGTGCACAAACATTGAAGACGTTTCACGTTCTCGGTAGAACTGGAGGATGTTCCACAATTTTTCATACATAAGTTAAAGCAGCAGAATATTCAAAACACTGCTGAAACTTGTAGACCTGTATATACATTTCCTTGGCATTTTTTCTCATGTGTAAATAACTGTGTAAAGAGAACAACAGTACTAAACCTGTACACAGACATGCTCTAGTTTCAGGCAGTAAAACAGCTGAAAGTGCAGTGTGTTACCTTTTGGCCAGGATCTCTCGCCGTTTGTCTCCTCTCTTTTGTCAACTGTTGTTTGCCTCCATCAGAAATCGAACCAGAACGAGATTCTTCTTTCGTCCCCAAACCCGATCGGTTCTTCCGTAATTCAATCTAGAGGTATTTTAAGAGCCTTATTTATTAAATGATTTATTTACAACTTATAGCATAATCCTCAAACCTAACCCTTTACTTCACATCTTTTACTGTATAACGATTTCAATGCAGTATCCAAAAACGCAAAACTTTAAACAAGTGAATTCAAAGTTAATCTCGTCTTTTTCCTTTCTGAAGATCACTTATGTGTCAATTTTCAGAAGTAAACAGGATACGTTAACCTTTATGTCTATACCTTGTGTCTTCACAAGTAAATTACTTAAAAAAGAACTTTTTTGTATTCTAAATTAGTCCTGAATTCACACAGAAATGGTCAAGTTTGTAGTTTTTGGTATACATTCAAAAAATATTTGTTATTCATATGAAATTGTCTGACAATCCTAAATCTGAGAAATGCCTGGATTGTGTTTGTCACCTGCACTGGTTTGACAAACACCCTTCCTTATTCAATAAACCCAATTTATAACAGCCTCGCTGATTTAACTTAGTTATAGCGTCTTCCAGATGTATTGGTACCTTCGGTTAATTTAAGCACAAACGATGAATGACAAACTACAGTATTATGTTTTACTTTAGTCCATAGAGCCACTCGCACCTTAGTACCATCTGCCCCCTCCTTGGAAGAGTGTGAGAAAATGGTAGGTACAGCATCTTCCCTCAGGAACTGTTTGCCGTTATAATCGCGGAAGCAGTTGGGCAGGAAATGCTCTGAGCACAGACATGAGTTGGTGGACGGGACAAAGTTTTTTCTCCCGAGGCTTCGCACCCACTGCTCTGCTAACTGAGGCTTGCTGATGGGGAATCTGTAAAGAAGATGATTAGTTCAGCTCAATGGAGTTATCATGGCTACATGGCTAAGTTAAAGAGAC